>NC_051155.1:155262848-155355348 GCF_013339745.2 Dermacentor silvarum | reverse complement strand
CACTTCGAGAAACCAGTGTCATGCAACGCCCCGCTTAGTTTTCCTTCGTACATTATACTCACTCCACGTCTTTTCCCTCTGTTCACACAATAGTTCACCGCGTTTATTGCAACATTAAAAGGAAAACAGCTCTGGACATAAATTTATATAAGCTTTGTTGGGTACCTTTGCTGTATTTCATCGTTGTCTGGTCGTAGATTATGTCAGGTGGTGTGGTGAAGTCTTCACCTGCGGGAAAAAAATTAACGACTTGAACGCAACTCACAGTTTTCATTCGTCGCTGTTAAGATACGTCCATACTAGCGGGAAAATAAAATTCACCGACGATTACGATACTCCCTAATGCGAAGTTTGAGTGAAGCTCTATACGTGTTTCATTTCGTGATATATTGGCTGCCGCGGACAATATGTCTCGTGCAGCACGTTGCGAACGGAGCGAAGTGTGGTGCGACTGGCTCGCTAATCTGGAGATCGCGAGAGGCAGCGCGTGGGTGACGCGTGGGCGCGATTCACAGCAGCCGCCGCAGTCATACTTCCCAGACGACGCGCGCTACTCTGGTGCCATCTCGTAGCCATGGTCGCCGCACTACGATTTTCTTCTCACGCTTTCGCCATACCCTCCTCCTCCGCTTTTCGCCTTATGGTTCCGCTGCACCCTCCTTCTCCGCTTTTCTCCTTACGTCTTTCATCCCTCGCTGCGCTCCGCGTTCGCTCTTTCATCGTTCGCTCGGTTACGCCGACGCTCGCCGCAGGAACGGGCACCTAAAAGGTGCACTCTAAAACGTGCGCGGTATGCCGCAGGTGGCATAAAGCTTGCCGCGAAATCAGGCAAGTGGTAACGTTTTCCAGCCGCGGAGCGAAGGGTCTTGGAGCTATTTTTCGCGGCAGACCGCTCGCCGCCGATTGGGGAGACCAGTGAGCAGCAGCCGATTCATTGACATGGGCAAATACTGCAAGAAAATTTAGCCCCCCCCCCCCCCTCTCTCTCAACATCGATGATCACAGCCGCACTGAATAGTGAATCCAGCTGATAGCGAATCACCTGCTTTCCACAGCGGCAAAGGCGCCCGCAAGTGTGGCCATGCCAATGCTGGCGCGTTCTGCCGCTTGGGCCATGCCGCACGCATTTTTCCGGCGAGTGTGAACGTACTTTTACGCGTCTCACATCACACAGATAGTAAATTTGCTCACTTCTTGCAGATTACCATCATTAGCACTGCGTATCGGCAGGAAATACGCAAGTATACGGCGCGGTGGGATAACAGGAGCAAGACACCGCGTGGAAAAATTCTCCGACGATGAGGTTCAATATATCTCTGTTGGTGAGCGCCGAGGATGTGACAGAAACGGCGGTGCACTTTTAAGTTTGCCGAAGTGCCAACGTTTTTATTTTGACGCTAAGTGCCCTGAAACCCAAACCTAGGTCTTGCGCCGCTTTAAGACTGCGAAGCGTACGTTGACGCTGCTGTATGCTTGTAATAGCTTCTAAGCACAACGCACTCACAAAGATAAGGATAGTTTTTGACCCTTATTGTCTTGCACTTCTCCCATCCTTTGTTTGCGGCATTCACAAATGTGTATAGCAGTAAGTGATGACCAATAGTTTCGAACATCTTCTCAAGAACAGCCACTGAAGTAATATGTATACGATCTGGGTAAAAAAAGCCGATAGCACTATCATCACCAAATACAAAAGTTAGAAATGAACTGGCTTTCACACACGGAAGGTGCTGTCTTTGAATAATGAATAATGTGTTAAAGCATAATACATATATACCACTCACGAGTCCACATATAGTACGTCTCAAAATAATGTGGCACTGCAATGCAAGAAGCAAGGCGTGTCTTGGAGCACCATATAGTCGACATAGACGACTTTCCGCGCGGAGTGACACGTGGCTCAAGGTCACTTATGTCGACAATATCAAGTTTCTAATTGGATGTAATTAGAAGATGCAGCTGGTTTCAACCAGCTGCAACATCCACTGCAGTACTACATTGTTGTATAACAGAGCACAAAGGCGTTTCGTGGACATAAACCCTAACATATGTATTGTTCGGAGAGTCTAAGAAAGCTTCATGAGGTGACATTTTGTGTCTTTACGAAATTTGTCGTCATTCAGGGTGCCCATATCCTTCTTTAACACGGTATGCCCCATGCATTGGTGTCAGTTCTAATTACGCATGCGTACATTTTCTGACGAGAAATCACGAGAAAGTAGGATCTGCGGAGGAAAACTAGTACTTATTGGGCGAAAAATTATACCTAACAAAGATGGGTCATTTTTACGAGTGGCGTAAAAAATTGTCTTCTACGTCTTGAAATAAGGTATAGAAGACAATGGGCCAGTGAAGAAATGATGCACGCACCCACGTAGATTACTCTGCATGCGTCGTTTCTTGTTTAGTTACGTGTCTGTTTCCTAGTTTTCGTCAGGCAATCACCTTAATAAATGGAAAGTAAGGAAAGAGGTTTAACTCTTGTAAACCTAGTTATCACAAACGAAAGGTTGATTTGGCTTGGTTTTACAAAGACTATGCACACAGTGTTTCATTAATGCACGCTTCCGCGCTTGGTAAACTTCTCTATAACCTGCTAATCTGGCCTCCCTTTGCTGCAGTGCTACAGCAGCCAACATTGCCTTTGCTTGAGATTTCGCAGCCTACAGTCTAGCTACATCTATATCTACTGCATGATTGCATTCAGCCTGTCACTTGCGCTGAAGCACACGCACAGAAGGCCCAACCGGCGCGACATCCATAGCGAGACTGAGCGACCAAGCCGACCAAGCGCCGGCGAAGCAGCCGTTAAACCCGCGCCTAGTCGCGTGGTACCGCAGCGGCGAGGCTCCTAGCGAGCGCTGCTGCGTCGCCTCTCCGCAGCGGATCACGTGGCTGTCACGTCACACCTGCCACACTTGCGTTTCAGTGGCTCAAGGTCATTGCGACGCGATGAATGACCTTACGAGACATGGCATAGTAGCGCTTTCGCTCTAATAAATTATATGGAAAGCACACGGCACTTTCTGCCGTTAATTTTTGTAAACGCCGCTCACCTGGCACCACCGGTGGGGCTGTAGGGATCGTGGAGACTGGCGGGGTCGTCCTGGCAGTCGGTAGAGTTGGGCTAGTCTGGGTAGTAGGGGTAGTCGGAGAACTAGGAGTAGTCGGGATGGTCGGAGTAGTCGGGGTAGCCGGGGTAGTCAGCACTGTCGGGGAAGTCGGGTTCCTAACGGTGACAGGCGTGCCCTTCCAGTTCTTGTAGCAGTCGCAGTAAAAGCGCACCATGTAGTCGGGACACTGGGTGTCATGGTGCGCAGGGTCATTCCTGCACACCAGTCCGTTCTGGATGTCACACTGGATGCGATGCGTTTCCTCGAACACCACGTTCCTGTCGAGCGGTTCGCATTGGACCTCGGTGCGGAAGCGCTCGTCGCACAGCGGTAAGCCAGTCTGCTCGATGGCGTCGACCGACTCCACGTCGCCGTGCGCGTCCGGCTTTCGAGTGTTGAACCACATGGACCATCCGGGCACGCAGATACCTCCTCCGTCTACTGTCACATTCTCGACGACCACCGGAAAAGCTGCGCAACAGAACTCGACGAGTCGAGAATTTGTGTTCTGACCGGGGGTAATTAATAGCAAAGCTCTTTTACATTTACAGAAACCTTTCGTCTCTAACCTACCCATTACAAGAGAGAGAGAACGCAGGAATGCCCTGCTTATTCAGCCTGTGAGTCGATTTCAATCGAAATAATTGCACTAAAAGCAAGTAGATACATTGTAGACAGCGTAAGAAGCGATTTTTTTATTTACAACCTTATACCTTCAGGAAGAATCAACAAATGTTGGGGAAAAAAAAGATAAATAATTATGCTTAAGCGTAACTCTGCACTAAAATTGCTGTCGATAATGTGCAAGCAGTACTCGTTAAATAAAAGGCATAAAATTTGTAGGCCTACCCACTGTGCTTGACTCCACAAAATACCGCTGTTGTTTGTATAAGGGTATTGTAAAATTCTCGTAAGCGAACAACGTAAGCGAACAACAACAGGTGAGCTGCAAGATAGCATGTACGTGTTGTCTGCTTTAAACTGCTCAATGAGTTGCCTTTTACAAATTTACCGTATCTTTGTGAATATAATATTTTAGTTTGCTAATATTTTTGCTTTGGTTTTAGGGCTTATCCTAAATAACATGGCTTCGCAAGTGTGCCGGAGAATAATGCAAAAATAGCGGCTAACGCGGCCACGCACTCGGTGAAACGCGCACCGTGAGCGTCCCATGCTAACCTGTGGTCGGTTTGGACACCAGGTGCGGTCCCGGCAGCGCTGGTCTGCAATGCGGCTGCGTGACGCACACTACGCCGTTGTCTTGGCAGATGCAACGCTCGCAGTCGCGGTCTACCACCTGGTTGGCCTGTTCACACACACAAAAAATTTGATATCTATAAACGAATTGCATTAAGGACAAGCACTTGAAGAAAATGTTCCGACCGATGAAACTGAAACATGCTCACGTTCCTCACGAAACAACCTGCCGATGCTCTACGATGGGTAGTACATGATTTGTCTGATCTTTGTGCTTGTCGCTTCAGACGTTCTTGTGGCTTCGTTTATTGCGCTTTATCTGCCCTTATTGGCACCATGATTGGCCTAATTTAATTTCAACGGACTCTATGCTTTTCTAAATGCAGAAGTTAATGAGACTCTGCGAACACGCATAATTCCTATTAATTGCAGCCGTTCCGTTTGTCGAGATGGCCACATCAAAACGCCGGAAGCGTCCCAACGCGCTGGCTTGCCTGGGAGCAATTTTTAAGGGGTTGTACGCGACAGCGTTAGGGGCCCCGTGTCGCAGAACATACGGTGTCAGCATCTTTGTCAGTGAGTTAAAATTTTCGCAAATATTTAGGTATATGTATATGCAACGCCGTATTAAATGCGAAGCATTTCTTGGCGAACATTTGCCAATTTCACAGTATCTATCTATCTATCTATCTATCTATCTATCTATCTATCTATCTATCTATCTATCTATCTATCTATCTATCTATCTATCTATCTATCTATCTATCTATCTATCTATCTATCTATCTATCTAGCCGCCTACGTCTTGGTGCTCTCATGGTCGTTTCGTTAACTTGCTAGGTACCAAAATTGGCATAGTATGACGACATTGTATGACGAACATAAATGATAGGGAATGACATGAATTTCATGATATGCGTGTCATGTAGGTCATGAAACAATGACCCAGCGAAAAAAATATTAACGCTCAAAAACCACTGAAATGGGTTCGGACGTGGGTACTAAGGGAAGGAAACACTAAATGATGATGTTAGAAGTCATAGTCATGAGCATGACCCTGCAAAAATGACAATGACTCAGCGAAAACTGATTAGCACTCAAGAACCCCTGGAATGGGTTCAGACGTGGGCACGAAGTGAAGGTAACACTAAAGGATGATGGTAGAAGTCATAGTCATGAGCATGACTCAGCAAAAATGACAATGACTCAGGAAAAAAATGAACACTCAGAAACCACTGAAATGGGTTCGGACGTGGGTACTAAGTGAAGGGAACACCAAAGGATGGTGGTAGAAGCCATAGTCTTGAGCATGACTCAGCAAAAATGACTGACTCAGCGAAAGAAGATTACCACTCAAAAACCAACGTAATGGGTTTGCATGTGGTACTAAGAGAAGGAAAAGGCTAAAGATTGATGGTCGAAGTCATAGTCGTGAGCATGACTAAGGCTTTCGCCTTAAGGCCTAGCTAGGAGTAGCTAGGCCGCTTAAGTGTAGCTAAAGGGACTCCTCAGGACTCATGACATGAATGTCATGACATGCGTGTCATGTAGGTCGTGAAACAGCCGCCTAAGTGTTGGGGCCCACATGATGGCTTCGTTAACTCGGTAGGCTCCCCGCACACTGCTTCGCATAACTTCGATTCCCACAGAACGTGGGATCTGCCGGCTTTTCATATGACATGTGTAACGAAGAAGAAGCGCCGGTTAGCCCGACGCATCTCCAGCGTATGAAATGTAACGAAGCAGTGCCAGTCAGTCAGGCGCATCACCAGCGCTTTACGCACGGGGTCGGTTCTGACTGCTCGCAGGGTTCTGACTACCGCAACGAGTTCGACCTCTCACTCCTTGCGTGCCCTGTCAATAAACACCTTGACACGTGCGGTATATGCGGGTTATATTGCCACACCATTCTATCACTAGAGTTGCTCATACCTTGTCTTACATTCTTGGCAAGGTTATTCCTCGGAATTTTGAGAATGACAGCCGACAAACTAATGTCAGGAAACAAAACACTGACAGCGCGCGCCTTTTATGTTAAATCTTCTCAGACTGAAATATTCGTGTTAACTATCATTTGATTAGTATTATCACCTTTCAAGATAGGTCTTGCTTCAGTTTTTTTTTATCGCCTAAAATCTCACGTAAGGATTAGCTCTATCATCACACAAATTATAGAAACTTGTGGATTTTCTTTGAGATCGACATAACGGAGTGCGGCTTCCAGTGACTACATCATGTTTTCAGATTATCACCGTATACCACAGCAGGATAATTATTTATCTCCATGTTACTATAGAGTCCTGTTCAGACGTCTAACACGGCTTCACAACGGTATCAAATAAATAGACACTTGCGAGATCTGTCACACTGCAAGTAGTAAACGCAAAAAATAATATAGCCTCAATCAACAACATTGTAGCGTATAAGAAAAGTATCAGGACAAGGACCTGAATCTTAACTGTTTCCATACTTTGCGCTGTGCATGACACCGAGCCCAGACAGTCAAATCTAGCCATGCAAGCTTTTTAAAACAAACTCGATAGTGCAACATTTTTGTTTTTACAGAACTAATTTGGTCACTTTACAAAACCATGAGAAGCAAAATCAAGAGACGCATAGCATTTTCAATGTAAATGTTAGTACAAGCAGCGTATTCAGAAGGAACCAACAGCGACAATTCCTGCATTCTAGATGAATGTACATAAAATATCTTCATACCTTAATGCCTTGGATGAAACTTTTCTCTTTCTTCGTTTAGCCTTCTATCTATAGTTCAACGAGATTTAGTCGCACACCCGCACTGCATCCTTTGATTTCAGCATGTGTCTCCAGTTTGTATTTCTTTCTTTCTTACTTTCTTTCTGTTCTTTCTGTTAGCCTAAACTTCCTAGCGCCGAGGGTATCCGACTAATCCAGAGCATTGATCCCGATGGCAAAGTGACATTCCCGTACAGCACACGTAGGCTGGAACCAGGGGCGAGATTCACAAAGCTTTTCTTTCGTAAGTTCGCCTCACCATTGCCTGGCCGCATTCGCTAATGATATGTCTGGCATCGGGATTGGCTAAAATTCTTTCTTGCGAAAAATTCTAGCGTGATAAGTTTTTGTGAATTGGGGCCCATATTTCCATGGTGTGGACGAAGAAAAGACGATTTTGGCGACGGATACCGTGGCTGGCCACCGCAGCCAAAGTGAAGAGAAGTGACCCACCCCGAGCACCTGTCCCTCGAAGGAGCAGCTGCACTCCTCCTCCTCGATACAGGTGTCGTAGTCGAGCCAGACGTGCGGCGCCTCGCAGCCGGACGTGGGCCGGCATCCGGGCACGCACTCGTCTTCTCCGAGGCACTTTCTGTCGTTGACCAGGGCTCGAAGGAATACGTTGCACGTCTGGTTGCAGCGGTACGCGCAGTCGCTGTACGTGCGCCCCTTGGGACAAATTCCTGCGCGGAGCGCGATGCAATATCGATGCGTGAGAGAAATACGCGGTTATTCTTTTAAAGCATGTACAAAGTACACAAACTATGCATATGCATAAGTGTGCACAAGATATCGTCGAAATTTCGCGCAAATTTCGCCAGCACGAGGCATGTGGAATGAGCGCACTAACGCTGCTTCGCTTAAAAGCAGAAACGAAGATGAAGCGCGATGCGTGGGCACTCGAGCAGAGCGTGCTCATCTCACAATGCAGTTATGCGAGAGAGAGAGAGAGAGAGAGAGCTCTTCATTGAAAAGCATTGTGTTTAGATGACGTATATTTGGCCTATAATTGCTCTCTGCTGCGAATGGTACAGATGGGACGAAAGGCCCAAGAAGAAGGTGGGCTGAATAGTAAAACAAAATGAAGACGAAGAAGCGCAGGCTTTTTGTAACCTTACCGGCAGATTCAATGTCCTTGGTAAGGTAAGGCAGGTAACCTTGTCAATCTCGACGGTTAACGTAAACTACACCACCTCTAATTTACGTTCGTTGTCTCCGGATATACAGCTACATGTACCGCCTGAGTTAACACGTCGCGAACAGGCCATGTTGTACCGTTCGTGGCTCGACGTCGCATTTACTAACGTTTATTCCTTCCTCAGTGGAATGCCCAACAGCCCCACGAGCGCGCACATGCAGCCGTGTCGAGACACTCACACATATTGTCTGTCTGCCCACGCTATACGACCAAGAGGCGAGTTATGTGCACAGTGCTGGACCAACTGGACAATCGCCCACTATCAGACAAACAAATTTCTAGTCCAGAGCTCTCAAAGAAACTCCGAGCAGGAGGCTTTATTCACGCTACTCAGGTTCCCGAGGTCTACGGGCCTTCATGATAGACTTTAACAGCGCCGCCTGCTACCGCGCTTACTTTGTTTGTGCTCGTCTATATCTCTCCTGTCCCCTTCCGCTCTCTTTCAATTTTTATCCGCCTACCCCTTCCCTCCGTGCAGGGTAGCCAACCGGAACTACCTCTGGTTGACCTCGCTGCTTTTCTATGCATCCTTTCTCTCTCTCCTGACGGTTAATGTGAAAAATAAATCTAACATTCTCGATAAATTGAAATGGTTGGGTTATACTTTAAAAAGCAAGCCTACTATATATACGAAAGTTAAAAGGAAATAGCCTCAGCCTAGCTTTTTCGGCGAGCTGAAGCTGTATCTTTGTTTCCGTTTAGCTTTAATATGTATCCACGTGAAGATAAAGAAAAGGAGAGATATTTGCAATCTTTAATCACATAGCCGGAGATGTTAGCCTGGCATGATACTCCAGGCGCTGGGTGATAATTGTGATATACACACTGTTCACACGAAAACACAAGCGCACATACACACTTACACAATAGAGATATTTACGAAGTTTCGTTAAGGCTTGTGAACCTCAGGAAATCAGCAGCGCTTTCGTGGAGCGTAACGCGCAGGTGGTGCTTTGCCACGGACCGAGGATGTCCCTGAGGGTATTTTGCTATATTTGGCGCACAGAGCACATCCAGCTTGCTCTTTTAGAATTCTAGCAATCACGTGAAAAATATCAGTCTGAATAGTTATGTGAAGTGATGCTGAGACTCACCAGTGCTCGGAAACGTCGGAGTATATATAGGACGGAAAACGGTGGCCGCGTCTGTAAAATAAGGGCACAGTCACGATAGTTTCAAGAGATATAGGTCGCCCGCATCCTCCTTTATCTTTTGTTCCCATAAAGAGCGCGAAAAAATGCGAATTACTTCTGATTACAAAGTGTCGACAAAAATTTGCAGCGATTTTTAATTGCAAAGTTATTAAGGGGTGTTTAAGACGTGGTAGAAGGAAGCATTCTATTATTGGGTTGAAACCCACATCTTGTAGAAAAGGCAGGGTTTGTGTATTTCTTAAATAATGTATATCGGTGTCAAGCGTACGCTTTGTGCCAAATCCAATTAGTTTGTAATATGTCTTGATTGAAGAAAAAAAGAAGTACGCATTTCGTGGACGGAAATGTGCATGAATCAACCAATATGTAATTAAAAAATAACTATAAGAGAACCCAAATTCGAGCCCACTGTGTCGACAATAATGGCGTCCGACTGCAATTATCAAAACCTTCAGTGATGACGGTTCTCGATTCAAAGAATGACACATGAACGTGAGATAATAACCGACTAATGAGTAATTTTGTCACCGTTCATAAACGGACTCACCCGTACATCGCGTTTAACTCAAGCAACGAGTTTTCTTGAAATACTACACGCGAGAAGAGCTGTATTTTAGTAAAAGTGCCATTTACCACCACTGTGTAGTGTTATATCAAAATCCTCGACTTCCATTTAGGTAAGATAAAAGCGATAGCAAAAAAGGTCTTAAAAGTCGGCCAATATAATTGTGAAATGCCTCACAGGCCACTACGGAGCAGGCACACAAGAACGGCAATCTAAAATACACCTTTTCAATGAAAAATACAATATATTTACAAGGAACTGTAAACACCTTAAATGACTTACCAGCGCTGGGAGTATATGTCTCAGTGGCACCAGTAACTGTGGTTGGTCCTGCGATATGCATGCGTTCGAAATATCAGAGTAAGGGTACGCATTATTTCAACAAATCTATACCATCGTGGCGTTACTATACCAACATGACTCCCGGCTTTTTCTAATACTGCGCATTCAGCAAAGCAGCCATGCAGGTGTAGTCTTCAAATAAACAATTAACACTCGCCAATTCGAACAGTTTGCGCAGACAGAACGTTATCTTTTACTGCAAAGTTTATTTCAACTGTGCATGGCGGGACGCGTGATTCCTTTCAGTTCTGGCACGTTTAACCAACAGTGGGCTCGGTAATGGTTACACTTCTCGCCTGGCTCCTTTTCTCACATGATGTCAGCGTAAGCCTTAGAGCAAGGAACAAATTATTCCTCTTCTGCGTCTGTTTACTGTCGACAAATGAGTGGAATACCATGTTAATTAGTCAAGTTGTAGATTTCTGTCATTCTAGAAATTCCTTCCAAGTGCATACGCCTTGCAAACACAGCCGCTACAATTCGTAAATTGCAATATATTTGCCTTAAAGTAATTCATTGATAAGTTAATTAGTGATGCTGTATAATTAGCTGAATATGTGTTTCGATTTCTCGTGCAATTAATGCCCGGCTCTCCGAATTATTCAGCTCAAGGACTATAACTATGTTATCTGCGACGGTCGATCTTGAAAACTTCTGGAAAACTTAAAAATCATCACCCCGTATGTATTTGCATGCTATATTATTCCGATTTTCTTTCTGCATAATATTCCTCCAAAGTAATTATGTACTCAAATTAACGACATGCATTTATGTAATGTATATGTATTGGTGTGTTTCCGTACCAACAATATGGGCAAGAATCTTGTCCAGCTGTTACATAACAGCTTTTTGTTTTTGTCTTCGCATGCGTTATGATACTGATATTGTATAATGAACGCCAAATAAAGCGACTTGACTATTATTTTTGTTTACTAGTAGGCTAACATGGAATGCCAACTAGCCAAAACTTGCATTCTCTCACGCAATTTACCGATCCGCGTCAAGTTAATAACTTCATTAGCGCTTTTTTGTTTTCACAACACTCACCCACAGTCGGCTGTACCGAGATGGTGGATAAAGTCGGCTCCCCATGTGGCGCCTCCGTCGTGGCCAGCGTTTTTCCTGCATTTCAAAAGGCATTGACGTCAGCGTACTGATGCCTCTTTGACGTAGTTGCATTTGCATGGAAAGAGAGAGAGAGAGAGAGATAAATGAGAGGCGGACGGCAGAGAGATTGACAGGGAAAACAATCCTGCACTGTAGAAGGGTAAGGGGAGACAGAAAGATGGAAAGGAAAGCGGAGGAATGAAGCACGCGCATGAAAAGTGAAAACACGCACACGCACACGCACACACACAACACCGCACGCACCACCGCACGCATAAACATTGGCGCTAAGTTGTCCTTTTGCGTGGGACCATGTGTTCGAGTCTCGCACCTGATCTGGATGGCGGTGTGACCTCGAACGCTGGCTCTGTTGTCGTTTCCGCTTCTTCTGTTGTCGAAGCCCTTCCTGTGTCGGTAGTACTAGCCGTTTCCGTGTTCGTTGTTGTGGTGCCTTGGAGAATGGAAAATGCAAGAGCCACTGTCTAAGCCAATATACATTGGCTGAACATTGAAGATACATTGTCGTAACATTTAGAACTCGAAAGAAGCCGCATTACGTTCGCAATTTCCTGCCAGTGGGTGACAGCACGCTGTCTTTCAAGATATTGTTGCCGCTGCGCGAAATGTCGAACGTAAGTGAATTTACGGATAAAATGTCCATTGGTAAAATTTTTTTTGTAGCTTCCTATTCGACACCTGCGCTTATACGATATAACCAAGATGGCCGACGTATTTTGAGAAACATCTATGTCTCAAGTTCTCTGAAATACAACAAAAGAAATAGGCCTTCACCCTTCGGCGCGTTAATTATACATAGCCAACTGGATTATCTATGTGTCCTATTACCTTGCTTTTTGACAATTTATTTGTTTCAACCATTCTTTTTTTTTTCGAATTATAAGAAGCCTCATAATTGTCACTAGCAGTGGTCGCTAATATCTGCAATTTATCCGGCGTTGATTTTGTTCTACCGGCTAATCGCATTGTATATAGTGCCGAAATGTGTATCCCACATATGCACGACACACACGCTTTTCATTTCTGACACATCAGCATCGCGTTGCTAATACACGCATGTACCATAAGCACAGATATTGAACGCGAATAGAAGAAAAAACGTGATCATAATGCCTTTTACGCGTAATTACAAGACAATCCGACATGCAATCGCTATGTAGCAACGGCGTATACTCTAAAATGCACGCTTTGTATCCCGCATCAATGCACTGCTGCAGGCTAACCTGAAAACGGAATTTATTCGTTTTTAGATTTGTTCGCATTTGAACTTATGCTGAAAATATGGCAGTTATCAGGAACACAATTCTTCTCTTTCAAAGTAAATATTAGCCACAATAAAGAAGCTGCTGCTGCTTGCTTTTTATCTAGTTGCGTAGAGAAATAAGAACAAAAACATACGTTAAAACAGACATACACAAGAAAGAGGACTGGATCTGCTATAAGCGCGACAATACAAGAATACAGGAATATTTTTATTACATTGGGAGTATCTCTGCACAATAATCATTAGGAAGCAACAGTGGCGTAACGAACAAACTAATTTAATACGCATGGCAGACGTGAGTTAATTGCGTACGTGCGTGCCAATCAGCGATCACCTGGTCACCGTATTTCTATGTGGAGGGCACGCAAGAACGCTCGCGTTCTTAAAGTTAAGCGCACAAGTATATATAAGGAACTCCGAGTAATCAAAATGTGTTTACAACTCTGCACTATGGCGTTACCTCGTATAGCGCCAGTCCAGCTTCTGGCCAATTCAAGTATAACGCTTCTTACTCATATTCTTTCGCGTAAACCCGAGGTTTCAAGACGTCAGAGTCACATGTAAAGAAAAAGAACAAAACTAAATGTCGCTTTTCAATTACTGTCTTCTATGATGCCAACAGTGTTTACGTACCTCCGCCGAAAAAACCTGTTGTCCATTTAGTAAGCCATGACCTCTTAGTCGTCGTTTCCGTGGCATCTGCAATCAGAAGGAAAGTTGGAGCGACCGCATTGATGCGAGCTGGCGCTGATCGACATTCCGCGCTAACAGTGTGTCGACACTTGAAAGCGCTGGTGGTATACTTACGTGAACCCATGCTTTTAAACGACGCCTGACGAGAGCGCCGAAGCAATTTCGGCAACGGAAAGCGATGTGAAATAGCCGTGCTCTCATCAAGGCCCATGCTCACAAGAAGCATCCATACGCTGGAACTGTTCGTAAGAGCACATGCGAGCCAATCGCCACTGTTGGCCGTAGTATTATAATGAAGGCGGATGGGGCCGATGGCAAACAGCGCTTAGGAATGAAAATATTTGTGAATTCATCACTAGAGCTACAGGGCTCGTATTCACAAAGTGCTTTTACGCTGGAACTTTTCGTGAGAGCAGATGCCAGCAATCGCCATGTTGGCATACTATTAGTAGAGGTGGGCGAATATTCGAAGTTTCGAATACTATCGAATCGAATATACACACTAACTATTCGTATTCGAAAAGGAGCTATTCGGTATTTTTGAATAATCGAAACTAATTATTTTGCAATAATGAAAGTCTTGTTACTGTTGTCCGTCTGATTTGCAATATATCTCAAATTATCAGAAGTGAGACAACGCCAAATATTTTGAAGAAATTGAGAAACAAAATCGGTAATGTAAGCTTTGTTCTTGATTTCGCGGTGAAACACTACATGACAACCTGTGGATTTTCAAAGTACCAGTTTCATCTTTTATGCTACAAACAGTGATCTTTTCCTTCCAACGGGTCTTTTTACATGTGTTTATGGCATACGAGTCCTTCAGCAGCTTTCTTGTTCATTTTCCACAACTTCAAATCCTTTTTCGGTAATCATTCACTTAAATTTTTGGAAAGCTTGTCATATCAGCAGCCATTCACTCCGGGAAAGCTTGTTTGCAACCAGGCTCTAAAGATGTTGAGAGTCTATTCGTGCATTTTGTTAGTGACAATTAGTGATCTTGAGTTTAAAACTGATCCTTTGTCCCTGTAGCTGCCTTTTTTTTTTTGCAGTATACTATATAGTAGGTACAGGCGTGGTACCTAATTGTACCGAAATGAATACATAAGCTGTAAATACTCGTATATGCGTCTGGCGTTCGACTATTCAATATTCGATTCGATATTCGATACGTACTATTCGTATTTGAAAAAAATTGACATTCACTCACCTCTAATTATTAGCCAAGGCGGCCGGCCTAATGAAGCGACACTTACGAACACAAGCATTTGTGAATGAGGCCCCGGCAAAGCTTTTCGTTAGTAAGTGTTTCCTGCCTAAAATACGTCGGTTTTGTGACGCAAGGATAATCGCAGCCACTCTCGTACATACGTTTTCTTTTAACAGCGAAGCTGTTTAAGCCAGCCGTAATTTGTGGTGCGTATCAATAAACTATGAAGAAGAAAGAAAAGAAACTTTCTTGCCGAGGCGGGATTCGAGCCCACATACCCCGGGTCCCAAGGCGAGCGTCGTAACCACTATAGGCTATACAGCCACGTTTGCCGCACATGCATTTCTGCGAACCATATGATATCGTTCGAGCGTCGTCATCTTCGTCCACAGCTGGCGCGTTCGTACGTTGGTGCTCTGCGAGGTGAAGAAGAGGTTTTGCGCGCTATGAGAGCGAGAGACGCTTTCACGGAGCGGGTCTGCTGGAATGCGTTGTCGGCATTGCAAAGCGATGTCAGTGTTGCAAGCTGCGCTATGCAACGCGCAGTGACGGCCGTAAGTCCGAGACGCACGAAAAGAAATTAACATCATCATGAGTAATAAGATGAAAAGTTCGCACCTTTCCGGAAAATGCTGGGCTAGGGCTACGATCGACCTGCTTCGCTGTTACAAGCGTGTGCGCGGCCGAGTGCAAGGTTAGGCGTTTTTTTAATAAAGCTGCGTTTAGGTTTGCTCCATATCCCTAATACTATACTGGGCCATTTAATTGAGGTGTACGCAGAGCTTAGGACGCTGTTTCGTACGTAAGAAAGGTTTTACTCTGCTTTGTGTTTCTTTTGCATTTTTATTCTCTGGGCAAGTGTTCGCCAATGCCATTTGCGAACACTTGGAAACATTGGAACACTTAATACACACATCCGATGAAGAGCACGCTGTGACTTTGTCGATGAGGTTACATTTGCTTTTCCTTCAAGGAACGTTACAACTTCGGCGCGTAGTCAAAAGGTTATGCCTAGAGAAATTAGTTATGTTTTAGGCGCTTTACTCTCTAACGTATGCAGAACAATCCAACAAAGTTTCTTTCAAGTGCTATAATGAAGAGCGGCTCTACCATCAACTTCATTTTACCATTTCTATTTTTTTTCTTCGGCATGTCTGCATGTCATGGATTATTTCTCGGCTGCACTTCACTAACATGATTAGACACCGGCCTAGCAGGTGTAGCGGTTTTAGCAATTTTCTATTTCTTACCAGTGTCGCGTTGCTCTGTGAATGGCGTTGGTGGTGCATAGGTAGTTTTCTTCTGCTCGTCTTCTGGTACAACTGGAAAATTTTGAAAAAAGAAAGGAGTTTTTCACACAGTGGCTTTGACTGAAACGGAGCGAATGCAGCAGTTTATCAACCTTTCTGAAGTAAGCGACGTCGGAAAGCCAGTTCCGTTTCGCAAGAAAGCAACATGTCTGACCACGCAGAGAGATTTTTGCTCTCTCTATCTCGTAATTATTTCAATTGTAAGAAAATGTTACTGCCTTTAGATGGTGCCGGTACGACGGCACGTAAGGCACTGAACGCAAAAAGTAAACGCTTGCTCTAATAAAGAGAAATAAAAAAAAAAGAAAAGGAAAAAAAAACAGGAAAGTTAACCAGAAGTTCTCTTCAGTTGGCTACCCTGAATTGGTGAAGGTGGAAAGGGGCAAGGGAATATGAGATAAAAGTGAAGAAGAAGAAAAAAAGGAAAACATTTAAAATATAAGACCACGACGGTTCTCAGCCGAGCTAGTTGCCGCATGCTTTCCGGAAATCCGGCAGGCACTTATTAAGCAGCACCGAAGGAATGTGTTGTCTTCTCTCCGCGTCGTCAAAATGTGTGTCTGCTTAATTCCCGAAAAATATAAGACTATCCGTGGGCGCTCTCAGATATGAGTGACATGATAATGTGGCGCCTTGACAGGCAAGCTATGTAAAAGCTACAGGGCCCGATACTGCAACGCACTTACGGGATACTGCTGCTTGTGTTCCGCAATGACGAGCATTTTTTCTCAACACGCATCACTCACGCACGACGAGGCGGTGTCGTGGAGGCAGTTACAGACAAACGCATTCCCAGATCGCACACTATATCACGCGATGCATCCCACACAATATCCATACACTTGTCTCGACTGCAATGCACGGGCCACGCTTTACGACGCCACGTGGGCATGCCGCGCCAACAAACTAAACCCCGCGCCAACCACATCCAAACGCACAGCAGCGGAAAGCTTTGCTGTCCAGCGTCAATTCCCGGGACCAGCTCGATCTGGTCAGGAGAGCGCGCCGGGAGGCTACGGTTCATGGGGTCCTACTGAACTGATGCCTCCGACGGGGAGCTTCCCTGTGCGAAATTGTACAACAATAAAGTCTCTCTCTCTGCTCATTCTCAATTTTTTTTCAACGCATAAGGCTTAAAACCAGGTTGAAAGGAGAGATTTATCGTAAACATGAAACTGATGGCATCTTCAACGAGGGTCTAGACACCCATGATTTGATGACTCATAGTGTGCGGCAGAATTCTCGCTGACACATTTTTGACTGAGCGCTAGCTATTCTATTTCTTTTATGAGAGCTAGCTCTCTTCTCGAATGCTCCTAATAGTTTACTGTAATGTTCTAGCTCCACTACCACACGTACGTCTCATCTGGTATGGTGTAGAGCACGGACATCGGTCCGGTTCTTTCTGCTTTACACCAACGACTTGTCCCAGAAAATATCCGTTTACAAACGTCGCTGTGATGATGACTGCGTGCGATAGCGTTAAGTTACCTCTTCTTGAGGCCACGTTGTTCTTAACGATGTATCCTGTAACTTTTGCACATGGCAAAATACGATCTCTGTGTCGTTTGCTATGAGTTCAGCGCCTTCTTTTTTGTCGTAGTCCTTCAGTAATTCCATAAAATTAAAGGTATTTGAATATAAGTGCCTCGGACTCATGTTCATGCATAATTTATTTTGGTCCGAACGCATCTATAAAATATATAATAAAACATTAAATAATCTTTGCTGCTGTCAGCGCATTCTTCGTGTGGTTCTTCAAGAGACTACGCTGCTAACTCATCCTTAAACCACCTAATCCTTGAATAGGCGACTGTATAGTTTGGAACCCTTTTCCCAAAAATAATTTTAATGAGATTGAGTCTACATACAAAAGAAAGCAGTGCGTTTTATCATTCGCAGATACAACAGAGACATTATACCTTCCCTTAACTTTCTTAGAATGAACCTAGCCACACTTTCAGCTCGTCGCCGCAGTGGCTGCTTAAAGAGAGAGAGAGAAGAGTAAACACAGAATGGTTAACTGGACGCACTTGCAAATTGCTATCATGCACTGAGTAAATATGGGTTGAATGCTTAAAGTTTCTACATACCCGCTCGTCACGCTGCACCCGCTTAGATAAATGGATAAGAAAAAAAAATAAAGCAGATGCAACGCACATTGGAATCTATGTGAAGCGGTTAATGTATAAATTTGCCCATTTCATTCCTGCACCTTTGGTGTAAAGGAAATTATCACGCACGCATGTGCACTAGCACATGTGTGCGTGATAATTTCCATATGCGTGATAATTTCCACCATATGCGTGCCACAACTCGTATATGGGCTTGTACTTCTTCATTCATTTATTTGGATAATTCCAAATGACATGTTACCAATCTGCATTTTGCTATGTATTTGTATTTTTTGTATTTGACTGTTAATATTTCCCCCTACACTAATGCCCCACAAGGGCGCTGTAGGTACTGTAAATAAATAAATAAATAAATAAATAAATAAATAAATAAATAAATAAATAAATAAATAAATAAATAAATAAATAAATAAATAAATAAATAAATTTATTCTTATTTATTTTAAATATACCAACCGCTTTTTGGCCAGCCTGCAGTTGTGGGTGTGTGCCACAGTATGGAACACAATATATAGAACTGGAACGGAATATATTGAATTGAATTGAATTGAATTTTATTCCGCAACAAGAAAAAGTTACGAGGAGGGCAGGTAAAAGCTGTAAGAACAGCTTGAGGTGCCCTGACCCCCCTAGCACACGGGAAAGCATAAAAGCGTGCGGCTAAGGAAGTACAACCTACTAAGGAAACACAAAAGATATAAAACGTCACTTGAAAAGGGGACTACGAAGCAGTCATAAAGAACAAGGAAATCGTCGTATCACATCATTATACAAACATTAAACGCAGTTGTTTTGGTGATGTACTAGATATGTCAATGTTATTTTCTTTTATTATGTGGTTTAGAAGTGTAGGCAATTGAAATTTTAACATTTGATTTCCGTAATTAGTTCTACATTTCGCGACATACCACACTTCAGGATGGCGTACATTATAAGCATGAATGTTTTTCTCTAGCCTTGCTAGGCTTGTCATGTCATCATTATTTTTCAGCAAACCGAGTTTATATAAACGGCATAGCTTGTAATCATACATTGATGTAACCTGAATGATGTGGTACTTCTTAAACAAGTCTGCAGTGTGGTAGCGATATGGGACTTTACAGGCTAGGCGTAGAGCCCTTTTTTGCAGGACGGTAAGTTTGCTAATGTTTCCAGCTGTTGTTGCTGACCATACAAGAAACGCGTAATTTAATAGAGATAAAAATAAAGAGTTATATATGAGTATGTTAACAGAGGTAGGAAAATTGTAGCAGTGGCGGCGCATAATGCCTGTTGTCCTAGATAGTTTATTAAACTATATAGCTTGCTATTTTAAACTGAGGCGCAGGAAGCGACTAGACAGAAATGTAAAATTAATGTGCGTGGGCAGCATAAGCAAAAAAAACGCAGACAGAAAAACAAACACCGGAAAACTCATGTTTCAAATTAACAAAAACTTATATGAGCAAATGTGCTAACATTATTTTGAACATACATTTACGATAACCGCTACCTTGGTTTCATTTCATAGCGCTGCATCACAAAGCGGTAAGCAGGAAAAACAGAAACACTCGATCGACCTCGACACTTACCTGGCTTTGGACAGGCGCAGAAGAGCCGCACCTCGTAGTCTTCGCATTCGGTGACCTGGAATTTGTTGTAGCAGCGGAAGCCGACCGTCGTGTCGCACGACAAGGAACTCTGACCGCTCTGCGTCCAATCTTGGCCAGTGGACTTGACGCGGCACTCTATTTTCTCGACGTGACCGGGTGCGCACGAGTTGTATTGATCCTGCCGAGAAACCCGTGGAGCGCAGAGGGAATAAGCCATAATTGTAAAGCTGCATGGTGCAACAGCGCGAACGAACGACACACAAAGACGAAGAAGGCCATGGGGCAAGCGCTGACTGGCAACTATGTTTTATTCATACAAAACAAAGTTACACACACACACACACACACACACACACACACACACACACACACACACACACGCACACGCACACGCACACGCACACGCACACGCACACACACACACACACACACACACACGCGCACACACACACACACACACACACACACACACACACACACACACACACACACACACACACACACACACACACACACACACACACACACACACACACACACACACACACCACACACACGCACCACGCACACGCACCCGCACACGCAACAGCACACACACACACACACACACACACACGCGCACACACACACACACACACACACACACACACACACACACACCACACACACACACACACACACACAACACACACACACACCACACATCAATACCCTCTTACAACGACGTATTCCAGATACGCCAGTTCCTTCTGTGATAGCGTACTCGAAGAATCGCTAATGCAGCCAGCCCCTTTCCACCTTTGGCCATCTTGGTCTTCTATTCCCCCTTTCCCTTACCCCTAGTGTGTAAGGTAGCAAACCGGACGCTCGTCTGGTTGACCTCCCTGCCTTTCCTCTCCTTGCTCTCTCTCTCTCTTGGTCTTTGTGTGTCGTCTGTTAGCGCTGTTACAGTACGCAGTTTCACCAATTCGCCCAACTTTCCATCTTATTGGTTTGTATTACACGACAAGCCAATAGAATAATGAGAAGAAAAAAAGTTGGTAGAAACCATCAAACGATGATTGTCAAAGTCAAGCTATAGCTTCGTGCAGGTAGACCTGGTGAGGTGTACTGCTGGGAACAATAACTGGGCAAGTTCTATTCGTTAACCCTGTGAGGCGTGTGAATGTTGTGACATTGCGCTGCCTCCAGTATCGGCTCACGTCACAAACCACACGGCGGTTCAGCCTGCGTGGAAAAGACGGAGCACATGATTTTGCCTAAACTTCGTCCCTCTCACTTCATACGGCTTTGAGACTTTGCGATCTGACCCTTCTCAACAAAATGTTGCGCTGTAAATGCAACAACAACAAAGACAACCCCCCTACGATTGCGAGGACACCTACTGCGCGCTGCTGTCAGGATCGGCCAACCAGGTTACCACCTTTGATTACACTGTCTACGGGATTGACCTAGCTTTTATTCATTGTCTCCGCGATCAGCCCAGTTGAGTGGGCTGGACAGCCGCCCACGCAAAGTGGGGTAAATATGCCGAAGAAAGCTTCGCTTTAATTAATGTGACTGAGTTAGCTCATTACAAGGCCAATAAAGTGCCACTGACGTGCAATTCATGTAAAAGAACTCACCCTGAGTTCCTCCAGAATCTCAAAGTCACCCATGTCTTCGGGGGAAGTTTTGGGGTCGTCGGCGTCCATCCACTCCGTCCAGCCACACGGACCTTCGTCCTTGGGCAGCGGCTCCTCAGTAATAGTCGGAGGACCGGCCGTGGTGGGAGGCAGCGTGAAGACAGTCTGACCATCGCTCGGAGCTGGGCGAGGAATAGGCACAGTGGAAGCTCAAAAAGGAAGAGCTGACTGGTTACTCGGTTCGCCAGAGATGACATAAAGGTTCCGAAGTGTTACACTACGAGACAGTTAGCGTTAATTATGGGGTTCAGGGAGATGAAACACGAGGGCCAGTCAAATGAAAACCTTTAATTTGTTATAAAATTTCAAATATTCATGACCACTGACCTGTCAGCTGGCAAAATTGTTTTCGGTAGCTCAAAAAAAATATTCGTCTATTGAGAGAAGTCTGCAGCTGAATAAACGTCGTCAACATCTCAGTATTAATATGACCAGCCCACTTGAGGCATACATCAAATAATAATACTTAAGAGGATAGAAAACCGGACAGTTGGTTCATTGCTAATAACAGCGGCACTACAAACGAAGACGAAGCGTGGTGTCTACGCCTTCGTCTTCGTTTTCTGCGTGCTGTTATTATTGGACATGGGCAATGTTAACTTCTGTTATCGGATTCATGACAAGCGAAGAAGTAGAACCTCCGACTCCCAGTCCCCACATGGGCGGATCCACCGGGCCGGCCCCCGTACGGGGTGCCCAGGCCCCTTCAGGACCTTTAATAAAGTTAATTCTCTATCTCTCTATTGGAATTCATCAAAGAATGAAAGTTAAGCGTGGCAATGCGTGTATGTCGCAGCAAACAGGTGTCCGAACGGAGTTTAAAAAATCACAACAGGTGTGACATCTGTGAAATATGCTCGTGAACCGGTTCATGCACATAGAGTTATGACGCCAAAGCATGACAACGCTCGTCCTCATACTATACGTGAAAATGTTGCGACAACTCAATACCTAAGCTTTGAGCGTCTGCCACATATATTTCTGCTTACCAGATGTCGTATCTAGTGGTCATCACATGTTTGAACCGCTCAAGGAGGCACTGAAGGTAAGAAGTTCGATCGCATGAAAGCATACGCATACACCAAGCAGTGCATGACTTGTAGCGCCGCCAAACAAAAGAATTTTCTCGCTCGGGAATTCAGGCACCTTGCAAGCTTTGGAAACTTGTAATGAGCGCGGGGGAGATGATGTAGAAAAAGTACGCTGAAAGTGTTTCTCATTCACTCAATAAATTATTTTTCAAATAACCGATAGTTTTCATTAGAGTGACCCTCGTAGCAAATGAAAAGGAAAGTCTCTTCACGTCACTTTCGTCGTAAAGCTATGGTTCTGTCAAAAAATGGGTGCATTTCAGTTATTTGCGGATCACTGATTGGGTTAAGTGGCAAGTTCGAAATATTAGCGCGCGCGAGCTAAAGTATCGCTATGCCCTCTAATTGAACGCGATTCGTTAGTTAGCTGTAGCGCAAATCCAAAATAAAACCACTAAGTCCGTTAAATTTCATTGCATGTGCACATTCGTCCAATTTTTTTTTTATTCATTCAGGAAAACGCTTCTGGCGAAGCTTGAAACCTCGTTTAACGAAGCAACTAGGCTTCATCGTAAAAAAAAAAAAAAAAAAAAAAAAAAAAAAAAAAAAAAAAGTTCCCATAGTGATAACGAAGCCGGAATGAAACTATAACTAAAGCCCTTTGGCTATGCAATACATGTTTCAGCCTCGATTCGCACCACCAACAGAGCACTCTGGCGTCGCTGTGAAACGAGCAGTGGTATTCCAACGAGTATTCCGAGCAACTCAGCCAACATCAGGGTTTGCGAAGCACTCACTGCAGACACAGAAGACGCGAATTTTGTAGTTGTGGCACACCCTCCCTTCCTCTTGGTCGTTGTTGAAGCACAGTAGCCCCTTCTCCTTGAGACACGTGACACCTTTGTCGCCGGACTCGAGCCAGTCGACCAATTCCCCGGTATCATTTCGGACGGCCTTGCAGTCGATGGCCTTCATCTCCTCAACACGGCAGGCCCTGTACACGGAGCAGGAGGCGCATGTTATTCGACAGCGCGTGCAGGTCGCGTCTATATGGTTTGGACTTTTCAACATTGACCCTAACCGTGAACGATCAGTGCGTGCGTTGCTTTATACGAGAATAAGTTGGTTTTTTGAGGCGAGCATCGTTGAAGAATACCGAAGAAAAGTGTTCAGATCAGCTAGACTCGTAAATTACGCTTATGAAACAGCGAATAGGCTACCTTTGCCGAAATGCAGTTCTTGAGGGTATACTGGAAAAGTATACAAAAGTGAAAAGCGGTTGACGACAATGCACGCAGGCCCCAACGCAGCAGCCCGTCAAAGGCGCATAC
This sequence comes from Dermacentor silvarum, assembly GCF_013339745.2. Lineage (NCBI taxonomy): Eukaryota > Metazoa > Arthropoda > Arachnida > Ixodida > Ixodidae > Dermacentor > Dermacentor silvarum. Next base: position 155,331,646 of record NC_051155.1, on the reverse strand, counting down.
AGTGACAACGTCTAGCTTAGATCCCGGTTAACTATTGATGAATAAAAAAAGGCCACAACTTAGCACCGCCAAGTATCTAAGATAGCGTACACAGAATGTGAAGATTGAGACGTCTCGAGCGCTGAACGCGCGCGCGTGTCATGGGCGACCTTCAGGTTTCACCAAAGGGATTATAATGCTTTCGCGTTCCCACGCGCAAACAGTCTTAAGTGTATGTGCCGAATTTTTTCTCGGGTTTTACGTGTCGATACCACGCTATGACTTGGAGGCAAGCCGTAGTGGGGTAGAGAGAGTGATTGTGCAGATCCCCCGGATTAATTTCGACCAGCTGGGATTCCTTAACGTGCACCCAATGCACGGTACACGGCTGTTCTTGCATTTAGCCCAAATAGAAACACGGAGCCCGCGGCCGGGGTTTGGACCCACGCCCTCGGTCTCAGCAGTGCCACGCCAAAGTCACTATACGCCCACACAGCGGGTTATGTATCCTTATCGAAAAAAAAAAAGAAAAACACTTTATGCACCGTATGTCCAAATCAAATTAAATCAAATCAAATTTTATTTCACGTCCAATACATGATGTAGGCGGCACAGACAAAAAGCCAAAATCAATTCGGCTTGACAGGGGTCTGCTCCCCTTTCAAAATTGTGTAAAAGTAAAGAAAACAAGAATTAGCAACAGCAATCAGACTTTGTTAGATAGCATTGTACAGTGGCAGGAGAGGAATCTAAATATACGCAATGAAAAAAAGTTCTCTAAGGTTGTCCCATGTGTAAGCTTGTCCCATGTCTGTAATCATATATGATCATATGGAATCATAGATACGGGGCACATGATATTTTTCATTCTTGCCTATGTTATCGGCAAAAAATTTAGCCTCCCAATTAAAACGTTTCCATACGTATTTCAATAATTCATTTTTTTTAAATATTATTACAAAACTGAATAGTGTTATACATGTATAGGGTGTCCCAGCTAAGTTTAGCCAAGCCGTTCAACGAAAAAAAATATATTTAAAAAAGTACGGTGCAGGATACGATTTAAGACCTACCGTGTTCGGTCGCCATACCTCTATATCTACCGAACGCCGCAGGTGTTAAAACTGTATCTTGCGTGGTATTCTTCAAACCTCTTTTTTCGTTCATCAGCTTGGCTAACATCAGTTGGGACACACGGTATAATGTGGTACCGAGTTGCTGAGCTGGAAACTTCGCGATTGTTTTGTGCTTTTGCGTGTGTGCGTGATTTTGGACATACTTGAAGAGAATTTGACGGCCTAAATTAAAATTAGCATTACAACAATATGGAATTTATCTTCCGCTCTTAAATGCAACCAACTTCATTTAAATTGATTTGACGGTTGTTTATCAATATAATTTGTGCGTTTCGCAATAATTAAAAATATATCTAAGGCATTGGTGCGTTGGTGCGGCGTTTGGTACCACTATAGGCAAAGCTTACCTTTAACTGAACCACGCCAAATGAGCTTGGCTATTAAGCGCGATCGTTCTGAGCTGAAGGCTAGTTGATTAGCATTCAACAACAGCGCGCTTGTTTTCAGCAAACGCAACATGCACCTGTCCGTAGCCAAGTCTTTCACATTAGAATTAGGCAGGTAATACAAAGCAATGAGGCGTATACGCGTTAACATCGTGAAGGCCTGGCGAAATATTCTGTCAAGTGAGTGAAAAAAACAGAAATTCCTACCTTTTCTCCAATGAGTGTACAAACTCGAAATCCCCGTCTTCCGTGTCGGGGTTATCCGTGTCAATGTATGGGGACCACCCGGGAAAGCATGTTGAAACCGGGATCGGAGGAACCCCTTCTGTTACAGTGTGCAAGGCGGCCCCTGCAAACCGCGTTGAGACCGCAACGCATTCACAATGAGAGTTGTCACCGCAACACTTACGCCGTAAATATTTGCGCTGTAATAATTACACAGGCCATGTAATGCGTAGGGCAGTTAACCGGTGGACCACTAGAGTTACAGAATGGGTACCAAGAGAAAGGAAGCGCAGTCGAGGACGGCAGAAAAATAGGTGGGGTAATGAAGTTCGGAAATTTGCAGGTGCAAGTTGGAATCAGCTAGCGCAAGACAGGAGTAATTGGGGATTGCAGGGACAGCAGTGGACATAAATATAGGCTGGTGACTAATTACGCTGTAAATGACTGGTTCAATTTCGTAGGTAACGTCGGCAACTTGGCGTAGCAGTCTGTATAGAGATCATCGTAGCGGGATAATAGCTTTTCGAAGAGACCGATATGGGGGGACTGAAACCACAGCAGCACGAGGGAACCTGAGTAGTAACGGATGTCCCTGTGGTGGCGTCTATAAAGGGCTTTTCGGAAAGCCTGGAACACTCGAGCAATCTGACGGGCTTTGTGGGCTAGCGCTATGGCCTCGCGTACAGTGATGAGCTTAAAGCAGCGGGAAGTACAGTATCGAGAGGCATAGAAGGTTTCCGTTCATAGAGAAGATGAACCGTTGAATAGGCGGTGATCTCGTGCCTTGAGGCGAAAGTAACATCAGGCACAGTAGCTCCCCAGTCGCTGTGGCCGGCCGAAACGTACATTGACAATACGATGCATCGAAAACTCTCTGTCACCTAATCTCGCCTAATTTACGATAGGTGCTACCAAGCATGCGTAGACTAAACACTCTCACTTCAAAAAAAAAAATGATCATGCTCTCCACTGTTGCGCTATGAGCAGTAAATTGAAGATACGGCAACACAGCCGGCATCGCATCTGTTGCTTGTTTTTACAACAAACGAAAATGCACCACATCTATAGCCAAATATACCTCCGAGGCTGGCCCTACGCGCATAAGTTAAATTTACCACGTTTTTCTCTTTCTCCAGTGCAAAGTAGCCTACCGGCCTCAGCCTGGTTAACCTCCCTGTCTTTCCCTGTCTCTCCCTTATGACTTCTTTCTACCTCTCTCTCTCTCTCGAAAGGTTTAGTCAAAAATGAGTCATCACACCTGTGGTGAAGTACGTCGTTTCTGTAAACGGTTTTCCTTCAGACGTAAACGGTGAAGTGACGCTGTCATCCGTGTGACCTGCAAGAGACGAGTGAATAAAAAAAAAACGCAATCGATAGTATATGTCTTTGCAGCACAGCTAACTAAAGCAACACACTCTGAAGAAAAGGGGTTGATGGCTACCCTGCTTAGGAGAGTAACTGTTTGCTTTAACTATATATTCCCGAAATGTTTTCATAAACGTACCTGATTGAGGGAATGCGGAAGTTCTTGTATAGTGAGCTAACTAAGGTAAAATATGTAAAATATGGTCATACGCGCGTGAACAAAAATTGCTGCCTTATAAGAAAAAAAAAAGATTATCGCTTATATTACTCTCTTCCAGAGATTTCCAGAAAGGAGTGATATTGTCGGAAATTATTCATTGCAGTTTGTATTCCTTATTGTGCCCAAATTCATGTGAATTTCTGTGAACCGACTTCGTTTTCTTTTCTGTATTTAGTGTATCTATGAGAGCTGACTTTACGTTCTAGAGTGTCTTATGTGACCTGTTTCGTGAGTGAGATAACTTTAGTTTCCTATTTGTTTCATGCGAGTTGTATATTGAACTGCTTCAGTGCATTTACGCCGCACTGTCTTTTTCGTTCTTGTTACCTTTCTTGTATTCAGTCCCGGGTTGTTGATTTATATTTAGTGCATATTTGTTATATGTGAGAAGGTAGCCGGAGCCGCCCTAATGGCACCAACATCTTCTAATATCATGTATTTGAAAAATATATTACGTCAGTCCCTCTACACATAAATGATCGGCCAACACTCCACTGCTTTCAGAGAGTGCTCTAGATTGGCGGCGGTAGGAACTCGTATTTAGTGAACCGCATGATACAAAATGCAAAAAAAAAAAAAAATTGGCGGGCGGTTTACCTGCAGAGAAATATGTCCCCGTCGTTTCCGTCAGTGGGCTACCTTCAGTGACAGACGGGTGAGTGACGTTGACGTCCGGGTGATCTGAAAGAAGTTGTTTTGCAATTTAGCACATAATAAAATGCCTGGTAGTTGTAATAAAAACACAGATACGTGTTCTATGTGCTCTGTAGTTTCGCACTCGGTGCCTTGCTTGGCCGAAGCTGTAATATCATGGAGTAATAATTTGGCGGGCCTCAGTATTTCCATTTTCCCGTCAAGTGTATATATGTTTTCAAAATAAATTATATTAATAATAATAATAATGTGCCGTTGTCTCGAGTATATATAAAAGCAAGATACATCTGATGAGTTGTGGATATTTATATACCAGTATATGTACAGTGTGACTAGCACTAATAAATACAACCTAATAGCGTGCTCGCTGTCTCGATATGCAACTTAGTACAGCGCCAACCCCTTCGAAAAGTAGGTTAGAATTCTGCCACAGCAAAGTAATCTTTTATTATTATTATTACGATAAATCAGCGGTCAAATAAGTTGTCGTCGTCAGCTGGTGAGAGATACCGAGCAGGACAGCACGTCCGCTTTCCCATCAGCCGTTTCAAAGATACTGGCAACTTAAAGGGCCCCTCAGCAGGCCCCGTCAATACCTTTAGCGCACTGAAAGCGTAGTCCAGGGAGCGTTGCACCGGAGAAATTTTTGAAAAGCGTTCAGTAAAGGCGGAGTGAGAAGCAAGTAATACGTCGCGAGACGATGATGCGAGAAGGCGAGCTACTATTCGTGTAGCTCAGGCTCTTTCCCACTGCACCGACCAGCGCCCGCGAGCGACATGCTTCCATTGTCTTATCCTATATCGAAGCCCACGTGACGTTTACTCCATCGCCTCCACTTGGTTTCTTTCTCTGTCTGTCTCCCTTCTTTTCTTGCTGAGCTGCGCAGTTCCCGTGGCGATATTGCGAGTTCTGCGTTTCACGGGAATCCCCGTGTTGTTCACGCTGTTACTCGCTAGCTACTTGCGCGCTGCAGGCGGTGCGTGTGACGTGGAGGAGCAATCTATGACGTCGTCTCTGCCAGCGTGGAGACAGGTTCTTCTGGGGAGGAGGGTGCACAGGCTTTCCTTTCAATTTTTAGCCGGTTTCGTGGCGGATGCCGGTATTCATACCTTACAGACCTGGTGTTCCCCACGTGATATTTGCACCGCGCGTATACGTGTCTACAATGCCCTAAAATGTTGGAAGATCCTAAAATGGTGGAATGCCCTACAATGGTGGAATGCCCTTTAAGAACGTTTCGTGCTACACCTTAGGCTTTTCCTCGTCTGTATGGCGTCACCAAAGAGCGCGTGCAACAGTCTGCACAACGATGAAGCCCGGTTTTAAGCTTACCATATAATCGATGAAAAAAGGAAACACCAGGCGATTGTTTACTGTAGAGCAGTACGTTGTTGGTGCTTCTGCAGTTCGATTTCCTTCTGTGGCGTGTGGCCGTAACATAAAGCTGTGTGGGATCTGTAACAAGCTAGAGAACAGAGCAATTCGAACAGTGTTGCTCCATGATCCTGCTGATTGTGCTTGGTACCAAGAAAGCAATCGAAGAAGACGGCCTGCAAATAGCAGACACAACCCTGTGTGTATCTCGGTGCCTGTCGGTGTAGTGTTCTATGCGCTGTCCTGCGTGTAAAAGAGTGGAGAGCTTGCTTGGAGAATTTACCAGCACACGAGACTTCAAGACTAAATCTTACACGCATAATCGACACAGAAACTCGAACCGACATCGTCTCTCGATTTCATCAACTTGACCAAGAGTTCCGAGCAGCCCTTTAGTAAACCGACTGCAGGTATCCCCAACCTTATATAAGGCGCTCTGTAGAATTGATTCAGGTACCGTGCACCATCTGGCCATCAGCCTTGTGTATACTATGAATTTGCTTCTGCTTTCATATTCTTCCGTAGCTCTTCAATTGTCGAAACCGACAAGAAAGTACAGAAAGAAAATCAGTCTGGTCATCTTGCATGCTGCCACAACGTACACATCAATAATCTTCTACGCATCCTGCTTGCTGCATCGACCACTGACCGCTATATCGAAAATACTAACACCATTCATCACCTGTAACGAAGTACGTCGTGGGCTCCTCAGTCAACGGCTTGCCTTCCGTCGCGAACGGAGTAGTGACGGTGAATTCTACGCAGCAAGCGCATAAAGTGTTTATAAGTGAAACATCAAACATAAGTGAGACGAAAAGACCCACCCTAATAGAAAAGAAACATATGTGGCATTATGAGTATCACAGATCGCCAAATCAGTGGCAGTAGCCTCGCTTTAGAAAATGATATCTTTTCCGGCTAATTCAGCGTGCTAAAGTTCCTCGCGCAATATACTTCACGCTTCTGGATCAGTAATAAATAATGCTACATATTTCGCCTAAAGGATAGTTTGGTCACAAGGAACAAAATTTCAACCCCCCTATGAGTTCCGCTTAAGTGCCGTTTACTGCATTTTCAAGAACGACGTTCGCGTTGATTTCCGTTCAAACCGATTTACCACAACCATATCGTTCGACAGCGACGGTTCTCAGAAGTTCTGTAAAGATCGGCCTTCCTTGCCCAATGAAGATAGCGCTGTGGGAAGTCATGTGCTCGATTATACTTATTCAAAGGGGCCTGTAGGCAATCCAATAAAAAGAACATAGGGATTCTTAAACGACACACCATGCTGCAAGCTGTGCTGGACGACTATGACTAGAAGAAAGTGTTGCTTCTAGTCTTCACTGTCCACTCATCGTCGTCGATTTTGTCTGGCCGTTTCTGCTAAAAACTAGAGTACATCAACGATTTTTAGTCTCTTTTTCAGTTAACATCTCTGCCTTTCCCATCTCATTCGCCTTTCTCTCTCTCAATGTTTTATGTTTACTTATATCGGGAATGCTGATCTGCTACACCTTCCTGTTCTGCAATGCAATTTCACAGAATTATACCACAGTATTTGAAAAGTTTGGCCTAAGTTTGTTTTTTACTTCCTATTGGCGGATTGTGGCAGCAGTCAACGCCATAATTCTATGACTACATTTGCGTTGCGAACACAACTCCCGACTGCAGAAAGGTCATTGAAAGAGATATTCGCAGAGCATTCATTGTTCCTGAAGATTCCCACAAAAAGATAAAAATAAGTTTAGTGTGAAAGGCAAGGAATCGGACTTACCATGAGCACCCGTTGTGACATCGTATTCCACATCTGCGGATAAAAAAAAGTGCTTTAACTTTCGTTTCCCTGACGCTACCAGACACGAAAGATCCAAACACGTCATGTTCTGCCAATAGGTTACGTGGAGTAGAGCTATATTCTTCTATGGAGGTATCACCCTGGTTTGTTATAGACGCAGTCCTAAATTTTTCTTCGTTGGGGCTATAGCCGAGCTGCTATGATCGTGACAGTAGCGCATCGCATCGGGTTGCCTTCCTCAAATTCCGCCAGCGCTCTGCGATAGCTCGTCGCACTAATGTGGCAGAGAGGGGGCAAATTGCTTCATCGTAAATTAACGTTATCGCGTCGCATTCGAAGCGGATGGAGGGAAGGACGGATATTGGCGTGGTGCTCTCCTCCACTCACCGGTGAAGCGTGCCCACTGAAAACAGTCACGAACTTGTTTCGGATCTCCTCGAATAAGAGACGGCGAGCTACACATGAACGGCGTCACACAGCTCGTTCTGTGTGTCGTGCTTGCCGATTCAGGGAGATCTCTAAGGAGCGCCCTGTGCGGTTGTTGCATTTCACACGAACACGGTTCGTAACACTTTTAGCTGCGAGAGCACTTCTTTGCCTATAGCCCTACCAATTTTGAGCCGGGCTGTTACTCTGACGTCCATACGTCAACCAACGTAGTACTAGGTCCTATTGTGAAACTTGGTCCGTACCGCATTTGCAGAAGAATCTAATGGCGTAGTCGTGGCACTTCTTTCCTCGAGGCTGTAGCCAGTTGAGGCACACCAGGCCGGTGCCCTTCGAGCACTTGACTCCGACGTCTCCCGTGTTACGGTAGTCAGTCATGTTGTCCCCGATGTTCGCCCTGCAGTCCACGTCTGCAATGGTGAGCCCGTCACAGACCGGGAAAATCTCCCTGATGTCCTCCAGCGACTCCACGTCGCCGTCGTCGATGTCCGGACTGTCGATGTTGTAGAACGCCGTCCAGTGGGAAACGCAGCCAGGAGACGGAGGCCCGGGCTTGGTGACAACCGGGCGTTCGGTAGTTTCTCCCGGAGTGGGCGTCGCGTCGCGGGCGTAGTCCGTGGGCTCTTTGGTTTCGGTTGAAATCGTCGTCGTCGTCGGAAGCGTGGGTGAGGAGGTGACACCAGTCGCCGGAGTGGTACTGAAGGAGGCGGTAGCTGCGCTGGTCTCTTCATCTGTGCATTCCGAGCACTCCTCCTGTGACGTAGTTTCTGCCGTCGACGTAGTCGGCTTAGCGGTCGCCGTCGAAGAATCTTCAAAGAAAAGAAGAAGTGCTCCTGATATCACAAATCTTCTGTAGCCAACTGGTCACAGGCCTGATCTAATAAGGCCATACACTTAAGTTCCTATCACTTTTACATCCTTTCGTAGTCCTACAAACGACAAGTCCCATGCTAAAACGGAAAGAGAGAGACGAAAAGAAAGAGAAACGGAGGGAGGATAGCAAACCTGGTGGCAGGTTTGCTATCCTACAATGGGGAACGGAATACAGAAAGATAAGAACAATATGCAGCAAGGCACCATTATAGATAGCTGAGCGAATTCCATGCTGTCATGGTTCTGTAGCGCCAAAGAAAGGATGAGTACGTAGTAGAAACGCAGCTATGCTTGCGTCTAGTTGTTTCAACCTACGCGAATGCCGCAAAAGTTACATTTATATGGAAAGCCAGCGGAATGAAAATAAAAGCAGTTTGAGCATTCTTATCGCTGCCACAGTATCTACGACAACGACAATTCTATCAAAGCCTGGTCGCTAACAGACCATAATTATCAGGAACGTATGAGTCATTCCCTCACCTGGGACGAAAAGTGTCGTTGGCTCTTCAGTCGATGGCTCGCTTTCCGTAACAGACGGAGAAGTGACGGTGTACTCTGCGAAGTGTATAAAGCGTTCGTCATTGAAGCATCGAAACGTCGTACCCAACGCATATTTGACTAGGAAATAGTGACAAAAAAAATGACAAGAGTGACAAACAGAAAAAAAAGGGAGCAGAAGAACAAAAAAAGAAACTGTTTTCAATGCTTAAAATACGGCGGTTACGCCCTCTTTCCATCGTAAGCCTACTTGAAGCTATATACCTCATTTGTCTAGACTCATTCATGATACAGATAGGGGCCAGATACTGCCCAAGGAAGGCGAATTTCTGTTCTGGCGAGGAATTGTCTTTTTGAAACTTAGTGGGCCTCCCTCATTTGGTTGCAACCTGGGCTAGCAAAGCCGCACTGGCTTTTGGTGGTGGCTGCCAAGAATGGCTACCAGGGAAAGGAAGTGTAGTTGAATCTCACTAATGTTAAGTCAAGCATAGCAATGAACTACGTAGTGTGATTTAATTAGGAAATTTGCTGGAATAGGATGGTGTCAGCTGGCGCAAGGCAGGGGTTATTGGAGGTTGATGGGAGAGACATTCGCTTCATCTTGCAGTGCGTATAAAATATTGTTGTTGTTGGTGTTGTTGCTGGTGTTGTTGTTGTTGTTGTTGTTGTTGTTGTTGTTGTTGTTGTTGTTGTTGTTGTTGTTGTTGTTGTTGTTGTTGTTGTTGTTGTTGTTGTTGTTGTTGTTGTTGTTGTTGTTGTTGTTGTTGTTGTTGTTGTTGTTGTTGTTGTTGCGACGAATATTATGACGAATATTATGATAATGATTTGTCTAGCTTACGGTTACGGAAAATCAGCCGATCATATGCGGGTGTATTGAGAGGGCAAAGTGGTGGCCCGATGGAAGATCTGTCTATATTATATATTTGTGGCGGGAACTACCGCGAAGTTCTGCCTCCACTCCTTTGGATTGGAAGATGCATGAGTGGCGCGGGGTCTCCCCTGCGTCTTCTCTGGACCTCAATAAAGTTATTTCACTCACTCACTCACTCACTCACTCACTCACTCACTCACTCACTCACTCACTCACTCACTCACTCACTCACTCACTCACTCAGTGCAGTCCTTCGTAAAATAAGCAGATAGAAAGAACGCAGCGCCGCCTCACGGTGTGCCTACTCACCGCAGTCGCACAGCAGTCGCACCTCGTAGTCGAGGCACGCGCCGCCCGCCTGGTACCTGTGGTAGCAGGACAAGCCTCGCGGAAGTTCGCAGCTGGCCATCTGTCCGGCGCCCAGAAGGTCCTGTCCGGTGGCCGAGACGCGGCACTCGATGTCGACGACGTGCGCGGCACCGCAGTACGCGCCGTACGTGGATGCAAAGCGGGGATCCGCCAGCAAGGCGAAGTCTCCGGACGCTTTCGCCGCTGGGTTCAGCCAGGGCGTCCAGCCGCTCACGGTGCAGCCAACAGCGACGGGCGATTCCGTGTTGGGGCACGGGTGGCCAGTGCACACGATGCTGCCACGGCGGCAGAAGCTGCGGGGCACGAACGTGATGGCCCAGTTTGCGCTGTACCGCATTTGCGTGGGTAGTAGCCGCACTTATGCAACAGTAGCGCCGACCATTGTGGTGTACCTTGCATTGAACATACAGTGATGTAGACTGTTCGTAGGTACCTGAACTAGACGTCCAGTTTCAATCTTTATGTTCATTTCTTTAACAAAGCTCCAGCACTCGCTGCGTAAATCGTATATATTGAACTTGCTGGAAAGTACGCGCAAGGGCCTTCGCAGTTCCATTTGCATTTATTTACGAGTATTGTTACTACTTTTTTTCTTTTATTGAGCCGGTAATGTTTGCTACGTACATCGTTTGGCTAAACCAATAGAATTAGTCGGCATTACCAGGAATGCCGACCTCTTTTGCAGACACATTCAAATTGGGGAAAGAAAAATCATCTGCATCACAGATATTGAAGAGAAAGTCGTAGAAATATTTTCAGATTAGACTTAGATGTATTCAAAGCATTTAGTTTGGAAAAAAAAGAAAAGCTTCATCATCCTATGCATGAACAAGCAATCACAACACAGACGTGTTTCAGACCCTATCCAAGGTCATTCGCAGGTGCATATTGTACTTTGCTGGAGTCAGTGTTGCAAGTCAATGTTACTACATTTGCTGTTAGTAAGTTATCTCCCTCTCCCTGTCAACTTATCGGTACCACTTATCATTCACCCTGTTTAGATTTTTGTATCAGATTTCCATCGCGTACGTACACACCACACACATACGCATCTACACACGGCCAGGTATGTTCGACCTACCAGGACTCGCATGGTTCCGCTATCCTGGCGTCCTCAATGCGCTCCCCTTCGAGGTAGACGCGGCCGTTGATCTCCTTGCAAGGCACCCGACACTGCGCCTCGGGCACGCAGTTCATGTCGCGCTCGTTGTCGTAAACGAAGCCCGTGGGGCAAGGTTTTGGCCTGCAACCCTCGATGCAGGGAGTCGTGCTGTTGTCGCACACGGCCTTCTCCTCCCCGAGGGAGGATCCCAGCGTTTCGCAGGTCCTCGGTGGGCACCCGGATATGCACGCGTCGTACTCGGAACACTCGGCGTCGCACTGGATGGCTGTCAGATAAAGGAGAAATAAGCGAACGTCAAGAAACCACCGTTCTTGATCTTTTAGCTGATACCTATTCTGGTTGTCACATATCGTGTGTACGCGTATAGTTAACATCGAACAAGACAGACGTTCAAAGTAAGATGGCGGTTTGAAATGATTGACAGTGGCCGAGCAAGAAATGTCGCTGCAGCCAACGTTTAGACAAGGGGACGACAAGGAATCAAGTCCCCGTGTCGAAACGTTGGCTCAAGCGACATTCCTTGTTCGACCACTTGCTTAGAGGACGGGTTATGAGCTTGCGGCTTCGAGAGAGATAGTGTAGCACATGCTGATATAAAGAAGTATGATGTGTTTAAATAATTATAATAAAAAGGCGCGAATAATGTGGACCGCCGGTGCCTCACGTACGCACGCACTACGCCTAATGTGTCATTAATGACAGTTCATAGTAAAACAACATCAATTCATTCCAGAATACCGCTGATAGCTTTGTTTTTAATTACTTGAAAGGCGAATTCAGAAGGGTTCAATTGGGATACAAGAAGTGAAGTGAGGAACCAGGAACGGAACAATTTCAATGCGCACAGTCACTCACGGCAAAGTGACTGCGACCGCCACTTGATGTGGATGCCCTGCGCGCTGCATTCGTGGGCGTAGGCCGCGATGTTGGTGCAGAGGCATTCGCAGTCGCCGCCCGAATCGCAGCCGCACACGTCTTGCACGCACCTGAAAATTGAGTGAGACCGACGTGAAACGGGGTGAAGGAGGAGGAGGACGAACAAATTACGAAGCGCGTGCAAATCAAACATTTTACGGACACTATTACTCTTGAAAAAGCATCCACAGAGTATCAATCAACAAAAGTGTCATGTTATTTGTTGTCCTGGACATACAGCGGTTGTCTCTTTTGTGGGACTTTGGCAAAATAATTATCACTGGTTTAGTAGTTGGAACAATGCGTGCCAATTCGATCAGGGGTGCATGAGTAGGGGAAAACCGCCGTCCGTAAAAGCGTAGGACGAAGCTGCAGGAAACCTGTACGGGTTTCTCAGAGGCTCGTGTAATAGGTTCGTTGCGTTCCTAAGGAGACGTTGGGATCATGTGTATTTATGCCTTAGCCCTTTCAAGAGGTTCCGTAACAACAAGTCGCCAATATTTGGCGGCTCAGCTGTATTTATGACGCGACTTGCTTGCAACTTTTCTGTTTCAGTTGACGTCAACAGGGCTACCAAGCACAGGGGCTCAGCTATGTGCTTTAAAGGTCGACGCCGGGATATTTCGGTTTTGGAAGGAGAACATGATTCTCCATTTTAACTGGTATTGCACGAGCGCCCCCAGGTACTTGGCGGTAGGGAGCGATAAGAAGAGGGGGAGAGGCGATGAAGGAAGAAATGTTGGGGGGGTCGGCCGGCCCCTCTCGTCTTTGTTCAGCAGTACACTCGAACCTGACACCTCACAGAAACCCTTTCTCGCAAGGAGCTGTAACGCCGCCTTGTAGGCTTTTCTAAGGCGTTTGGTGACGTGCCTCGGCAACAGCGCAAGATAACCTCAGCCGTAAAAATTTCCTGCCTAGATTACCAGTCGAACTTGCCTGCTACATACCTACTACTACGTAAACCACCACTATACGGTCACCAAAATTTCCTCAAGAACAAGAAAAAAAAAAAAAAGAGCTGCATCCGACGTACCTCTCGAAGTAAGGCTCGACGTCCACTTCCATGTGGCAAGGCTCGAACAGAGGTGACCTGAGCACCTCGCAGCGTTGCGTGGCCCAAACGGTGCGATGCGGCCTGTGCTCGCACACCTCGTGGCCGTCGCCAGTGAACGAGATGTTGTTGCGGCACGCCTCCTGCAGCTTCCAGGTGTCTCCAAAGACGCGGGCGTCTCCTTCTGCGACGCCGCCGGAGGGCGTCTGGAAGTCGTTGGCCTGGTCGCCATCGAAGTTGCCGCACAGCCCTTTGACCTGCCACGAAAGGCGACAAGAGGTCGAAAAAGGCTTACGTGCTCCCCGTTCAACTAGCACGCGGAATCCGCAGGCTAGGTAAATATCCGACTCAAGAAATATATGAACCTGAAATAGGCGGTGTAATTATTGCGCAAGTTTGTGTTCAGCTTGTACAATATGCATGGTTTTTTTTTCGTTTTTTTTTTTGTTTTCTTTTTTTTCTTTTTTTTTTTTTTTTGAAGAGCGGGTATGTCCATGTATGATATATGCTGAAGAGGTAACTTCGTTTCGGGTTCAGACTCAGCAACCGTAGCTAACACTTAGCGGATACGCTCTATCTCGTTATTTCTTTTCTTTACGATCAATACAAACCAATGTTGCCGGTTAAGGCTCAGGGCGAAGCAAAGTATAGCCGGCAATGCGAAACATTTAGCCTATTTGCCGTTGCTCGTTCGAGACCTCAGCAACTCTTTCGCACAAACAAAAAAGATTGGCAAACCCATAAGTGTCATGGTGAATTTATAAATTCCGTTTCTGTGTTCCACATGTCTATATTGGCAGCCCACCAGCCTGGAAGCACGTTGCAATGTTGGTCGGTCCGTATATTTGTGTTCGTTGTAGCTTTCTGCAACTCACTGCCCCAACGCGCGCTATGACAAAAAGTGCTTGATTGCTTTCATTGCTACAATGAGGTAAATTAATCTGATTCTATCCTTGTTCAGTCATTTTTTGTTGTGGAGAGGCTGGCGACACATTAGTTGCCAACGTCACCGACCTCATTATGGTGGCTAGAATTCCACCACAACCTCATCACCGACCACATCAGCCATTGGGATCGATCTATCGGCCAGTTAATCGATGGCACATTTCCTTACCCTTCCCCTCCAAGTAGGCTGCACGGCCAAAGACACGGTAGTTCCTTTGTCCCATTGCACAATGAGACCGACGTCGGTGAACACTGTCACATGTAGAGTAGTCTCCCGTAGCAGGTAGCCCGGACCAAATCTCACGGACAGGCAGATTTTTAGAGGCGCCCAGTGTAACCAGCTCCTGGCCGCCTAGAACAAGTAAAAACGTTACTCATAAACTTATGGCAGATAATATTAGTACGGCCCAATATCTATTTGCTTGGAAGATCGAATTATTTTATACATCGTCACACAAAGTTTGCAATGAATGAGAAACGTCTTGCAGACAATCCACTTAAACAATAAATCGACAACAATAACTTGTGGATTTATTTATTTATTTATTGACTTGATTGAGTCAAATGTTAAGTTAGCCCTAAATTGAGCTTTGATCAGTGCGACATGAACCGCACACAAGTGTACCCTTCTACGCACATGCGAAATCACGTGCGACAGTATTCGGTCACTTGCCGCCACGAGGCCTGCGTTAGTTCCATTTAGCCTTCGTTAATTATTTTATAGATGCATGCCACGGACGCCATAATAATCGGCAACACATAGTGATTATGACTAATACGTGTACATTACGTAACATTACTGCCACGAACATGACTATTGAGAAGTACAAGAAACATCGTCAAAGTAGTAAGGGGAGCATCATCCGCTTACCAGCAAGAAGCTTCACCGTCGCGACTCCCCCGGCCAGCAGGCCCAATCCTAACTAAGCGTATTCCCTTTTTGTCATGCAGATGTGGCTGTCTCTCGACAATATTCAGTCTAGATGGTGCATTGTCAAGTCACAGGAATGATGACGCGACAAAAAGAACAGAAATCGCGTCATTAATCGAATATAAAATAAAAGATTACTTTTTTGCAAGGCTACGGACTCCGCGCTATCACATGCATCATCTTAGTTGCCTGTTATGGGCGCCTGAAGCATTTCCATTGTCAAGGCTCGGCGATATCGCTCGAGCACCGACATCTGTCCCGCAGGTCTTGCTGTGCATCGCAGTAATAGTGTGATTGTCACCTTAAGCATATATACTAGGTTTCACCACGGCGCGTGCAACAACTCACGGGCAACGATCCTGGTCGTCCTCTTGCACACGTTGTCTCCCGCGGCGCAGGGCACGCTCTGCACAGTGACCTCGAATTGACTGCCGTCGGACAATCTCCCTTTGGCCATCATCAGTTCGCAGTCCGAGCGGAAATCGTAGATGTGCCCGTCGAACGAGTTGAAGTGCGACTCGCCCCAGGCGGTGCACACTCCCGGGCAGTCCTTGTTGTCGCAGTCCCACAGGCCTCCGCTGCAAGTACTGTTCCGAGGAGAAGGAACATATCGGATGCTTTCAACTTTCGAGTCAATTTACTTCATCATAAGAAAACCAATCCCGTGGCAGGAATTTCGAAGTGATTTAGGCGCGAGAACGCCGGCACCTTTTTCAAAGGATTGATTGATTGATTGATTGATTGATTGATTGATTGATTGATTGATTGATTGATTGATTGATTGATTGATTGATTGATTGATTTGTCGCTCTGATCAGGGCGAAGGTAAACAAACAGTGACTTCATATTTTCTTTTACTGTTACACCATGCACTTAAATAACCCCAGGGTCCGATTACTTGGACACTTACCACTTGTTGCAGTCCCTTTGGATCTCCGAGCTCGGCGGGAAGACCTTACCGCCGTGCTTGCAGCCACATTCACTCTGGGGGACACAGCTGTTGGTCGAAGGCTGCAGTACGAACCCAAGTTTGCATCTGTGGAGGTGCACAAGACGCTAGTGGTTATTCAGTGACGTAAGACAGCCCGCAAGCAGCTCGCTACAGCAAAAGCAAAACCCGTCTCCGAAAACTATGGAACGATGCACACATACATATTCTGTAAGGCGGGGTTTATCGCTATTCTTTTTGAATTCGATGGAAATTAATTACGGTGCAGTGGGGTACAGAGCGAAAAGCTGTCTTTTAGATCTTGCTTAGGGTTCGGTTTCAGTTTTGAGATTTCGTACTACTGGAAGCAAATGCACCTGCAATCATCTAACTGAACGCAAGACAAGCCTTATGCTATATTGAAACTGCAGGGGAAGGTGAACGGAGCTTAACCATTTAGATGTGCTTAAGCAAATGTAAATGTCGCCACCAGAACAATTCGTACATATTTCTATCAACAGTGTAGAAGTTCTCGTGGGTTTTCTCATCGCGAAAGCAAGTTGCACTCTTTGTATGTAGAATGTTTTCTTGCTCGTGCGTTGGCGACTGAAGTTTCTCGTGAAGTGATATAGCCTTTCGGCAGCCCCTTAGGTTTTAAAACGTGATAGCGTGAAGCCAGGATGAACAAAGTGGACGAAAGTACTTAGTTTTGTCGATCTAGTTAGCTTCGGCCTAGCTCTTTATTCTCACATTCGCGATGTCTGCCAACTAGCCCAAATCCACAACCCTTCTTTTTTCATTTTATTTCATTTATTTTTTTCCCGTAGCTTGCGATGGCCGCGTGCTGTGATATCTTACCGACAGCCAGGGTGGCACTCGTTGTTGCTAACGCCGCACAACACGGCTGCGTTGACATTGTCGCAAGTCACAGGACAGGCGTCCAGGCACTCCGTGTACTCGGAGTTCTCGTCGTGGGCGCACTGCTGTGACGGGGGGCCCTCTTCGAAGACGCTGGGCGCCGGCGAGTCGGGAACTTGCCCGCCACTTCCGCCCTCTTCGTCGGAGCACTCCCACTCGCCATTGTCACACTCGCTGCAACCAAATAGCCGCGCCGAGTCAGAAGATGGGATAAACAGAGAAGTGTCACAAGGAGTACGGTGCTCAGCGAAAGAACACAGAGCGCATGGCTCTTGATAGGAAAAATTGGCACCATACGGGTTTCTCAGAAAGAAAGTTGCGCAGTTGAAGAAAAATTCGTCCTGGTCTGGGGATCGAAGCCGGGACAAACGCTTTTCCGGGACGGTCGTTCTACCAGCTGATCTAACCAGGACGCTAGCAGAGCAAAGCCGAATAATCGACAAGTCGAAACATAGGGACGCTGAATATAGCAAATCAGTTCAGTGGAAGCCCACAAGATGGAAGAAGGTTTCCGAAAGAGAGAATTGTCATCCATCCAACTGTATCACGAAGCTACAAAGCTACAACGTTTCCCTTTTGTTACCCTTACTCCACCTTGCGGACTTCCACATAAGGGATTTGCCTTGGCATGTGGCTCTGAGATCAAAGTGTGTCGTAGCGCGATTGGGGTAGAACTTTATATGCAAGTCAAGCGCACCGTAAGGAAAACATGAAAAGGGCTAGCGTTACGCCTCCCTTATCAGCATCCTTCTTTGTTTGTAAGGGCCTTAGGTCTCTCCTTGTGATGTCGTCAAAGATCCGAAGCACCCTAGCTTACGTATTACCTAAGAAGTGTTTCGTTCTTGCATAAGTACACCGACACGACTACTGCGCGCGAGCCCGTTACCTCTTCTGATGTCTACTAGGTATTTTTATTTCCCGTTCTTTTCTCTTTATGCCAGTTCAAACATCCCATCTGAAGTAGCAAGCCCTGTATATTGTTCTGGAGGCTGAGTCAGCTCTAATTAAACTCTCTCTCTCTCTCTGTCTCTCTCTCGCTTTCGCTCCTCTTTCTTTCTCTGTAGGTTTCACCCGTAGATAGTAGAACGTGCTATCATTATGTTTGCTGTGCACAGTGCAACAAAGTGACGACGCCGATGAAGAAAAATCAAAATATTGACAGATGTACTCATTTATCCTTTTTTCCAGGGACTGCATTTCACCCCCTAACTTAAAGTTATTGCTCAGCGCAAGACACACCTGCATGTTTTGGGACTTGCCCGAAAGTTATCGTTGATTCCATCTGTGCTGTATGTTCTCGCCAAAATTTAAGCAATCAGATTGTATGCGCGACACGAACTGTGTGGTACTTTCCGGAAGGCACGCTTACACAAGCGATTACGCTGGAACGTTCGACGAGTCATGCCTAAAAGCAGACGCACTTGACCCGCAGATCAGATTTCGACGATCGGCGACTGTGCTGGGCGCAATCGTTGTGCTTTGAGTGTCCCATGCTTTTTTGGGCACAAGTTCACCCAATAAAGAGTTTGTTTTCGTGATTCACACTTTTGCTACTGCGTTCTTCACCGTAACTACAACGGGACATTATTCTCCAGCTCTTGGTGATATAACATGCTGTGAGCGAAACAGCTACACAATGAGTGGTGGACTTCCGGCTGCTTAGGCTGTCATATAGGCTGTCATAACCTTACCATAGTTGGCCGTTCCTCCTGTGCATGCTGCCCGGAGCGTATTGCTTATGCTTGTAAAAGCACGGGCAGTAGTCCGCTGGCAAGCATAGCTCGTCCTTTTGGTAGCCGTCCTTGCATACGCAGCCTTCGACACACGTCGAGTTCGCCATCTCGCCCAGCGCCACTTCGAAGCAGCTCTTCTGCCGCGCGCACTCGGTCCACCTCATATCGTTCGGGCATCTGACACCTGTGGAAGGTTCAGCATCGAGTTACACGATCAGGCAAGACATGACGACAGCGTCTCCCCTTTTCAAAAGTCATAACAGAGCTCGGATTACATTTCAGCTTATAACGGAGTAGCTCTTAGACGAATTGTTCTCCTAAAAATTTCAGTGTTGCACATCCCGTAAGCGCGACCCAGAGCAAGAGAGAAAGCAAGCACACGATGAGCCGAGTACTACACAACTTCGGAGGCACAGACGATCAGCTATTGTGTGCCTTACAAAGCAAATATATTGGCCAGCCGATACTTGGTGCAAAGCCAGCGCCTGACTACGCCGGACTGGAAAACAGCGAGCTCGACCGGGACATAACCCGTTCCGAGCTGACACGAGCGATCACAAGACTCACTCGAAACACCACTCCTGGCAAGGACGGAATCACCAACAAGTTGCTACGTAACCTGGATGATTCAACCGTGCAGGCAATACTGGAACTCTTAAATTCACACTGAAGCAGAGGGACCTTACCCCCGGAATTCAAGCATGCGGAGATTACACTGATACCAAAGCCAGGAAAAACACCCTGCCTGGAGAACCTAAGACCCATTTCGCTTACGTCTTGCCTCGGTAAATTGATGGAACGTGTTATCTTAGACAGGCTACAGACGCATCGCGAAGAACGTCAACTGATGCCGAACACGATGTTTGGTTTTCGACCCAACTTGTCAACGCAAGACGTGCTTCTGCAGCTCAAAGAGGAAGTACTGACTGCAGCAACGCCGTGCTGCCCAAAAGCAATTCTCGCACTAGACCTAAAGGGAGCCTTTGACAACGTGGGGCACGAAGCCATACTATCCAATCTCAGTGACACGAATTGCGGCCGACGAACGTACAGCTACGTGAGGGCTTTTCTCACTGATCGCACAGCCACAATAGGGCTGGGAAATGTGAGGTCACAGCGAATAGACACACCTAACAGAGGAATGCCACAAGGAGCAGTGCTGTCACCGATACTTTTCAATGTGACCATGATGAAACTCCCAGTCCAACTCGAGAAAATACCGGGGATCAGACATGCCTTGTATGCAGACGACATCACGATATGGACGGTCGGAGGGTCCATAGGAGAACAACAAGAGGCATTACAGGAGGCAGTAGACGTCGTAGCAAGTTATGCGGAGGCATGCAGACTGCAATGCGCGCCGGAGAAGTCGGAGCTCCTCATAATCGAGAAGCGCTCACGAGGACGATCAACAGCCCCGGCACCAACCATCCACCTGCGAATAGGTCCTAGAGAGATTACCAAGGTAGACAGACTTCGGATCCTCGGCTTACACTTACAAAAGGACGGGGGCGGAGGATACGCCATACAGAAGCTACAACACACGACCACGCAGATCTTGCGCATGATTCAACGAATTACTAGCAGGAAGAGGGGACTCAAGTAACAGGACCTTATTCGATTAGTGCAGGCTCTGATTGTGAGCCGCATTGCGTACTCGGCACCATATTTAAATTTAAGGAACGCGGAAGTGGAGGTACTCGACCGGCTGATACGCAAGGCGTATAAGCAAGCGCTCGGACTCCCACCCGGAACGGCTACTTTTCGCCTCGAGGAGACAGGGGTGTACAACAACGCACGGGAAATCATAGAGGCCCACCTGGTAAGCCAGAAGGAAAGACTACTACGCACAATAGCGGGACGCTGCGTCTTGGAACGTCTTGGATATTCCGTACGGAAGACCAGCGCACTCACCAAAATCCCAACACGAATACAAGAAACTATGTACGTCTCACCGATTCCCAGGAACATGCACCCAAACTTCCACATCGGACGGAGACAAGCCCGAGCGCAGGCGCTCGCGAGAAAGTATGGAAACCACCCCAATGTCTTGTACGTAGACGCAGCCAGCACCGCAAGAAGCACCGCATTCGTCACCAGCCTAGTCGACAATCACGGGACCGAAATAAATGCATCGTCGGTTTCCATAGTGAGCGCTGCGGAGGCAGAGGAACTAGCAATAGCGTTAGCCATCACGACGAGACCGCAGTGGGATTGCGTCATAGTTCTGACGGACTCTCAGACGGCATGCAGAAATTACTCCAGGGCCAAAATTTCCAGGGCTGCACATCGCATTCTGAATGGAGCGCACCAGCTGCCACCATACATACAAATCGTGTGGACTCCGGGGCATGAGTCCTTACGCGGCAATCAGCAAGCACACGCCTACGCCCGAGCGCATGCACACCGGGAGCCGCGAGATGACCGCGCCGAGCAGTTCCAACCAGAGCCCATACCATTAACCTACACTCACATCCTACAACACTATCGCCTTTCACGAAGAACACTACCCCCACCTTATAATTCTCTGACGCGAGAGGAGGCCGTAATATGGCGAAAACTCCAAACAAACACATTTTCACATTTGAGTCTTTACCACGCCATACACCCTGCGCTGTATTCCTATAAATGTCCACACTGTGATCAATGTGCAACACTTTACCACATGGTATGGGCTTGCGCAAACACACCACAGCTAACACCCATAACACGCCCCACCACACGGCAATGGGAAGCAGCGCTGTCCAGCTCCGACTCGACGGACCAGCTCAACCTGGTCAACCGAGCGAGAAGGGCAGCTAAGGCCGCTGGACTCCTGGACTGAGGGGACCACCCACTGCAGAGCGGGGGAGCTACCTACGCTCGCGTGCTCTTTTTATTAAAGTGTATTCTCTCTCTCTCTCTCTCTCTCTCTCTCTCTCTCTCTCTCTCTCTCTCTCTCTCTCTCTCCCGTAAGCGCTTCTTTTCTTCTCGATAAAAGAAAACTTGAGAAACGCCTACATTATACATTCAAATAAGTAACTTTATATAAAGTGACATACGGGAGCAAAAGGAGCAAAAGTGGATGTGGGAGGTACTCACTGCATAGGGACACGTGATGGCGCCATTTGGTGAGGCGGCCCTTCCGGGCACACTCGGCCGCGTACTCGGCCAGCGATGGGCACACGCAGTCCTTCAACGCTCCTCGGCAGGCGCACGTCTGGTGCAGGCACGCCTTGTAGTACGGCTCCGGGTCCACCAGCTGCTGGCATTCTGAGACGACACAGCGACAAATCGGGTCAAGCAGAAGCCGTTCGGTGCCTCTGCTTTTGCATCTCGATCGCTGTCTCAGAAGTCTGTAGCGCCACAGAGTGCGTGACCACGCAATGGCCAAGCGTGAAAGCTAACATTTCAGTCTATGATGGTGTATACTACTTCTGTTGGCGCTTATGCATGTAGTTATCAGTTGTTCCTGGCGTGACCA
This sequence comes from Dermacentor silvarum, assembly GCF_013339745.2. Taxonomy (NCBI): domain Eukaryota; kingdom Metazoa; phylum Arthropoda; class Arachnida; order Ixodida; family Ixodidae; genus Dermacentor; species Dermacentor silvarum. The sequence continues at coordinate 155,309,447 of NC_051155.1, read as the reverse complement.
GAGGGTGATACTTATGCTTCCTATACTACAAGGGCAGTGTAGCAGTGTACGTACCAACAGTACGTACCAACCACGAGAGAAAGCTAGCTGTGTTTCATTTATAAGAATGAAGAAAGCTTTAGAATCGGTAGGGATGTCAATACAAAGCTTATTTTTGCTTAAGTAGAAGTCTGGTAAGCTGGTGGACTATAGAGGGCACAAACCGCCGGCGAAGCCCCGAAACGTGGAGACTGGAGCGCTAAACAATATACGTATAGAAGAAGGTACTTGTGTACGGCCAAGGCCAAGCTAGTTTTCCTTTTCCTTGTCTTTTATTTTCGCTATTCACTTCCTTGTCTTTTATTTTCGCTATTCACTATTAGAAATCAAACACAAGCGCGATCACAAGTACGACTATAAGAACCCTTTAATTAAATTACTGAACAAAATGCAAACAGAAACACGAGCGACATCTCATACACGTGGTAGAACTTCAACAAATAATTCTCTCTGACAAAATATATTCATTATGCCGAGAATGCAGTCTATTCAACAGCAAATCGTTACAAGCTGTTGCCGTTTGCGAGGATGTTTGTTGTGATCCGTGCATGCAGTAAAAGGGCGCGCGGGCAACCAATGCACGGCATGAACCCACACCTTTGAAAGCGTCCCCGTGGATCTCCTTGCAGAGCGTCTTGGCCCGCGACGCCCTCTGCGGCGACCGCTCGCACGGGTGCTCCTCGATACCCTCCTCCTCGTCGCAAGACGCGTCCACCTTCCACTTGTCGACGAACGCTCGCACGCTTCCTTCCACGTCGCCCGCCGGCGTGAGGAAGTCGTCCTTCTGGTTCCGGTTGTTGGTGCCGCACAGACCCTGCAGCTGGCCGCTCAAGCTGGCGGGGCTGTCGATGTGCAGGCGCCCTCTCCTGTTCCATTGGAGCACGACGCCGTTGGAGAACGAGGCCTGCGAGGAAGCCGCGGACGACTCAAGCAGGAGACGCACGGTAGGACTCTGAAATTTATCCTTAGCACATCTGTCGTGCTGTGAATGAGAAATTCAGCGCGCGAGTCTCAATCACATGTCGAGTTTCCACTCACTAGCAAACAGGAAAACGCAGGTTTGGGTTTTCCATTCTTTTTTTTTTTTCTCCCTTGTTGACAGTCGCAGCTGGCAGTAACTTTGTTCAAAGCACTAGTTTGCTGTTGGTTTGAAGACACATGACCGGCGTGGCAATAACCGTGCAGCGGATGTGGGTACGACAGGCAGAGCCGCTTAGGGAAGGAGCATTATGACGTTTCGCACCATGTGCCTCCTGCTTTTCATTCATCAATCCCATCACCGTGATTGCACTCTTAACGCAAGGAATCATTGTTCCCGTTTCCTCAAGAGAAAGAGATAGCAGAATTGTCAGTATGTCTGCTATAAATACTGGCCGGCACTGCAGAAACTCGTGGTTCACCAGCACTGTTTTACTGAACTCGGAATGTGCACGCCAGTTCTTTTTTTCTTAGTTTTACATTTCAGGGAGTAAAGAATACTCACCACTATTGTAAGGTAGGTATATATATATATATATATATATATATATATATATATATATATATACGATTATTCTTATTTTATTTTTATGCTTACTTTAGAAAAAAACTTGAGATGAGGTATTAAATCCATTCATCAGAAAGGTAATGGGCAAGGGGAAGATTATTCCAGCGGTTGCTTTTCCCTTCCATGGCAAATGGTAGTTTCAGAAAATAATACGATGAGCTGCAAACCCTGGTGGTGCAGCTTTATTTGACTTTCTTTTCTTTTCTGTTTGTGATTTATATTTTCTTTTGTGGCAGACATGAAATTCACTGTCATTCATGCTGTTCCGTGCCTACGCCTCCCTGCTTGTCGTACGCCACATCTGCTGCACGGTTGCGACGCACCGGTCATGTGACTGCAAACAAACCGCGAACTAGGCTTCGAATGAGGTCAATGCCAGCTGCAAATGTTAAAAAAAAAACAATGTTTACACCTGCAGTTTCACATTTGTCAAGGCGTTCGAATTTGATATGTGATCCAGATTCTTACGTTGAATTGTTGAAATATTCTATGAACAAATGTAACAATTTGGAACACTAAGAAATTTCGGAGCGAACGCCTTTCAAGCAGGTGTTTGCGCAGTTGGAGACAACGAAGCAATGTTTTTTTTTTTTTCGTCCTTGGGCACAACACGCATGTGAAGAAACCACTGACCTGCACTATGTATGTAGAGATCAGTGGACGAAACAGCTTATATGTATAGTCACGTATACTACCACTACAGGTGTACTGGTTAGCGGCTCTGTTCTGTACGGAATTACGAAACAAAACAATAAGCGTTACGTAAATGTCCTCACTGTAATCAAATATGCCTTCAAGCACATCATTACTTTAATAAAGCAAAATGCTTTCTAAAAGCGCTTGGTTATTTGCATACATTGACAATCATCGTTGATAGTTTCTTCCCGGTTTTTTTTTTTTTTTTATGCGCGCGTTTAATTTTTGGCTCGTTTATTCTTCTTTCTGGAATTTTACGGGCCAAAACCAGTTTTGATTATGAGGCACGCCGTAGTGGAGGGCTCCGGATTAATTTTGACTTCTTGAGGTTCTTTAACGTGCACTACAAGGCAAGTACACGGGCGTTTTTGCATTTCACCTCCATCGAACTGCGGCAGCCGCGGCCGATTTTTGTCTCGTTACTAGGCGGGCAGAAATGACAACATGTATACGTTATTAGTTATCTGTTTCTTACACTCACCTGTGTTACTTCTGAGGAAGGCTTGTATACGACCACGATGTCGCTAGAGAATGGAAGCTGAACTTGTTCGCCGTTCACGAATACCTTCAAGTATATAAAGGAAAAAAAACTATTAGTTTAGAGTGCAGGTAAACATAGAATACGTTGTACGCCTGATGTGCCACGCGCAATTGCTCACCTTTTCGTGGGCGAGCATGACAGTGCTGTCTGCGATGGTCACAGTGGACGTCTTGGAACAGTCCAGTGCGTTCTCGCTGAGGCCTTTTCCGGTGCGTACTTTGACGTTGTGGCAGTGACCCATGTCCTGGACGACGCTGAAATTCTGCGATCGTACTAAGTAGTAGGGGCATCGACCCCTAAATTCGAAGGCCCGGCCGTCAAAGGTCGAGTAGAAGGGGTCGCCGTTGGCCACACACCGGGATGGACACTCCTTCGTGGTGCATTGCCACTCGCCTTCTCTGCACTCGCTGCACCGGACCGAGGATACGGTAATGTGGCGGGGAACCGATGGAAGTACACGGCAAGCGTACACAGACAGACATATCCACACAGAGCCGTAAGAAATTAATCAATTTGTTTAAGAGCCGCTCAATTCACTGTCGTCACATATTTAAACATTTAGCCTAGCTTTCGAGAGCTGCCCACACTCAAATTCGTGAAATGTGTTTAATCAGAAAAACGAATAAAATATCATGTGCAAACAATTGAAATCAGAAAATGACCACCTAAAAGTATAACGTGCCGTGGATAGGATGCATAGGTAGACTAGTTGGTATCGCATCACAGTATCGAAGCTTATAGCGCAGAAAGAGACGATAGACAAAGAAAGGCATACACAACACGAGCGCTTGTGCTGTGTGTCCATTTATTCGTCTATTGTCTTTTCCTGCGCTCTAAGTTTCGATACTGTGCTAGTTTGAATGACTTGTGAGTCAGCAAAAATGCACAGATGAATATTGATTGATTGATTGATTGATTGATTGATTGATTGATTGATTGATTGATTGATTGATTGATTGATTGATTGATTGATTGATTGATTGATTGATGTTTGGCAGTTAGTAAAACTGAGTAACGCTGTAGTTTCTCTGCCTCCTTTCTTCTTGCGTTATCTGAAGTGAACGATGTGACTATATTGTACTCTTTAAACATCCCTATGAACGTTCACATACAGGGTACAAATGCAAGAAACGCAATTCCAACGCATTTTGACCAACACGAGCGGTATAGGGCACATTAGCTTGTGACGCTTCTTTTTCTTTGCGCTCATGATGAGCTTTCTCTTTCAATTTCATATTGCGCTAAACCATATTTGCTAGCGATAGACTGCATGAGCAAAACTCAGTAACGTTTAGAAAACGACCGCACTTTGGTAGTAGATGCCTTGAAAGCTGGCTTCTCCACAAAAACTTTCTATATGAGGAGAAGCCCACTTTTGCAACTCTGTTTTGCAGGCGCTAGTCGGTGTGTCAGAAGCGCTTATCATCATCATCATCATCATCATCATCATCATCATCACTTTATATTTATGCCCACTGCAGGACGAATGCCTCTCTCTGCGAAATCCAATTACCCATGTCTTGTGCTAGCTGATTCCAACTTGCGCCTGCAAATTTCCTAACTTCATATCACCCCACCTAGTTTTCTGCCGTCCTCGACCGCGCTTCCCTTCTCTTGGCATCCATTGTGTAACTCTAATGGTCCACCGGTTATCCATCCTACGCATTACATGGCCTGCCCAGCTCCACTTTTTCCGCTTAATGTCAACTAGAATATCGGCTGTCCCCTTTGCTGTCTGATCTACACCGCTCTCTTCCTGTCTCTTAGCATTAGGCCTAACATTTTTCGTTCCATCGCTTTTTGTGCGGTCCTTAACTTGCTCTCGAGCTTCTTAGTTAACCTCCAAGTTTCTGCCCCATATGTTTGCAATGATTGTACACTTTTCTTTTCAACGACAGTGGTAAGCTCCCCGTCAGGATTTGGTAATGCCTGTCCGTATGCACTCCAGCCCAATTTTATTCTTCTGTAAATTTACTTCTCATGATCAAGGTCCCCTGTCCCCTGTGAGTAATTGACCTAGATAAGTGTACTCCTTTACAGGCTCTAGAGGCTGACTGGCAATCCTGAATTCTTGTTTCCTTTGCCAGGCTATTGGACATTATCTTTGTCTTCCGCATATTAATCTTTAACCCCACTCTTACACTTTCTCTGTGAAAGTACTCAATAATTTGTTGTAATTCATCCCCATTGTTGCTGAATAGGACAATGTCATCTGCAAACCGAAGGTTGCTGAGATATTCGCCATTGATCCTCACTCCTCAGGCTTCCCAGTCTAAGAGCTTGAATACTTCTAAGCATGCAGTGAATAGCATTGGAGAGATTGTGTCTCCTTGCCTGACCCCTTTCGTGATAGGTAACTTTCTACTCTTGTTGTGGAGAACCAATGTTGCTGTGGAAGCGCTTATGTATGCGCGTAAACAAGAGCGCCACCGTGACAACGGTAAAGGTCGTTATGATAGGACAGCTAAAGGGACATCAGCTTGCGTTCTGGATGGAACCTGCAGCGTGTATGTTCTGTGAGTGATTCTCAATCGATTAAGCCAATAGTACATTATATCCTGACGGTGCAAACGCTGAACGAGTTTAATGTTTTTTTGACTGATCATGCGTCGATCGCACTGTGTACTTAACGCTGATATTGACTGCAAGGTTCATTCGACGACAGATAGCGGTTATTCAAGAAATATATTCCAGGCTCTGATAACATCTGCAAGATAGTGTGAATGGCTGTCATTGTTTATCAGTGTACAGTTACTCAGGTATAATGTCCAATCTTAAGTATATTGGAAGCAAGGTGAGCGAAATTCAGTGGAGTGCGAGAAGACCATCTCACGCTTCTATAGTGAGCGCTGCGATCGGGCGCACGAAGTCTGCTAAGATTGTTGGCGGTTGCTTGTTTATTCTTTCACTGGGTATTGTTATGAGGTTGCAATTTTTTTCACCAGTCATACCGGATAAAGTAGACCGCAACTCTGTATTTTTGACATAACAGCGTTAAATAACCGTGAATGGAAAGCTATGCACCAATAGCGACTGCCCTCTTATCGAACGAAAACAGTGTTGTTGTTGTTTTTTCGCATTTCGATGCTGCACAGTACAGCAGCCTAGAAAGGATGTCATCGTGGAGTTTTTCAAATTGGTTTTGACCACCCAGGTTTCTTAAGCGTTCCCTAGAATCTCTAAGTGCACCAAATTTATTTGCGTTCTGTGTCCATTCATTTGTGAACCCTGTAGCAAAAAATCTAAACTGTCATCTCGTAGTAAACACTAAAATGCCATAGCTTCTAAGTTACCGCGGCTGGATGCTAATAGTAACGTGCGTAAAATTTGGCGACAAAAAGCCGAGGCACAAGATACTGAAGTTTCTTCCGAATGCGCACTTGCCATATCCGCTACAGTCCCGCTCCATCACTTACAAGCTTTCAAGCTGCCAATTTCTGATTAAATTACGGCGCGAAATTTCCACGAGGATGGAAAGGAGCCCACACGACACGAACTCCAACTAGCAATTGAACGTTTATGCTGGAAGACTGGGTGAAAGTAAAGAAAACAAAAAAAAAAAAACATTGGCACAACTTTTAAAGTGGAAGGACATAGGTTGCCTTACGATGGCATAAAAGCATGATGAGCAGTTTGTGCGGAAAAATAAACGAATGAGCAGAAGGAACTGAGTGTTACCCCTAGATGTCATCAAGAAAGTACATCCCTTTGTCATGCAGTGATAAGAAGGATTGACTCGCACATCATATTTCGTTCTTCTTTATACATAGGGTGCCCCGGCTAACGTTACGCCAAGCTATTCCAATAAAAAAGAGATTTAAAGAACACGGTGCAAGACCTGATTTTAAGACCTGCAGTGTTCGGTCGTCAGGCCTGTGTCGGCCGAACATCCCAGGTCTTAAAATCGTATCTCGCACCGTGTTTCTTAAATCTCTTTTTTTCTTTGAACCGCTTGGCTAACGTCAGCCTCACTTATCTCTCGAGTCGCTGCGCAATATTAGCACGAATAAGTACCCCAACTCAGTCAGTTCACCCTTTTTGTAATGCCAATTCAATCACGGTCACTCTCGTAGCGCTCACCAGGTGTTGCATTCCTGCTTGACGAGCGAGCCGGGCTTGTACTCCCTGGCGTGCAGCGAGCAAGGGCACCGTTCCCGGCGCACGCAGCGTCCGTCGTGAAGCAGCGTCCGGTCGGGACAGTGGCAGCCGTCCACGCAGGGACGGGACTCGCACGACGCGTCCGGGTCGCGGCACGTCCGAGCGCACGATGCCCCGCACTGGGTGTACACCATGCCCGCCGGACAGCGAGCGGCTGCTCGGAGAGATGGCGCCAGGAGAATGTCGATGAAAGTTACCGCGTTTCTGTATGCCTTACATTATCAATCATTTCTTACCCCCGTATTCAGAAATACCCGTGCTTGACTTGATCTAGATTGCGTTTGACTTGAGCGTGCCTAAGGAAACGCAATAAGCGTCTTGGATATTTTCACGCCAGGCGTCATTTAGATCAAGTCAATCATGGGCTTTGAGTTAAGTTGCATTTCCGAATAGGGAGTTATTTTCGAAAAGTCCGCGCTTCAACTCGATGCGACGATAACTAGGCTGTGCTAGGATTATCCTCAACCTTGGGACTAGACTATTGTCTGTGGTGTTCGTTCTCTGCGTGTGATGTGATGTTCTTGTTCCCTAGTGAAATGGCGCAACCCACTGTGGGGGATCGGCCATGAATCGTGCGGTGAAAAAGCTGTTATCATTTAAAGTAACTACTGATGCAGATATGAATGATCAATAATTAATCATTTAATTTAGTCAAAGTAATTTGAGTCAGCGGGCATACAAGCTCAAAAAATATAGAAAGATGGTCACTGCTTGTGCCCGAGCTTATAACTGACCATGTGGAGATAGACAAATTAGAGCTAGAGAAAGTAAGATCTATCGCGGAAAGTGCCTGACGACAAACAAATGTGTGTTAGTCGTGTGCCTTCCTCTTATTTTCTCTCTTTCTTTACATCCTTTCTTTAAGTATTTCCTTTTTCTTTCCTCTTCAAGTGGGCGGGCGCGGTGTTCCTTTCAGGAGACAGTTGCTAACCTCTTTGTCTCTGTGTGGTGTTCGTAGCTAATGTTAGCTAAGCCACTAACACTGCTAGCTAGCACTCCTTAGGTAGTGTTATCTAAGGAGTGTTAGCTAGTCGCAAGCGCTCCCTGCCTAAGTGCGCTTTAAGTTGTACAGCAGCAAGCCTTGTGTAATCTGAGACACACTTATTGGCTATTAATCTGTGGTTGAGAGCGTGAAAGACGTTCGTGGTAGCTGTGTGCTCGCCTGTGTGGAGTTGCCTGCGTGACCACTTAAGCGGTTACCAGGTTACCTTGAAAATAAACCTGGTCTTTTTATCGACTACGCCTGGAACATGGCCTATATACGAAGACAATAGAAGTATGTGTACGCGCGTCAGAGCCTTATACCGGTGTCACACGGCGCACTTTTGATCGCGATCAAGCCCGATCGGGATCGAAATTCTCGACTGCGATTGGCTCCTTCGCACAGCTTGCACAAAGGAGCCAATCACTACCAATAAATTCGATCCAGGATCGGACTTGATCGCGATCAAAAGTGCGCCGTTAGACACCCGTATTACGCTCGCTGAAGGGAAAGAAAAAAGACTTGCGGAGAGCGTTTTAACAGCGCAAAGGACGAAAACGGAAATAAACACATACGACAGTGCGTTCGCTGAACTCTCGCGTTTTTTCGCACGATCGTCCATTTTACACAATCTTGGCATCAGGCACACAAATATACACAATTGAAAGTTCAGCCACCGTACTGTGGTGGATCTCCTTTGCGCTGTTAGAGCTCCGTTTTTCTCCAGTCAAGGTACTGTTTCTTCAAAAAAGTATCGCAGAAGCGTCTTACGGCAGAAGTCGTGTCTCCTCCAGACGGACTCAAGTTTGCCTCCGAGGCGCTCGCACTCCCGGAAATACTCGGCGAGTGCGCTGCACCTGCAGTCCGAGGAGCGGTCGCCCCGGCAGGAGAGATAATCTTCGAGGCACATGTTGCCGTAAGGCTTCGGATCGACCACCTTGCGAGGGACAAAAAGGAGCGGCGAAGTACAGCGTCAGTGAGATGGCGTGGAATGTGGTACTGAGCGGGGTCCAGCGATAAAACTTTGCTCTCTTACCTTGTGACAGGCTGCGAATTTCTTGTCGGTGACCCTGGAGCAAAGCCGCCTCGCTTCGAGTACTAGTTCTTCGCTGGGGTGCTGCTTGGAAGGGTCGAAGAAAATGTCCTCGCAGTCCTCTGTGGTAAAAGACAGCACGGAATTTGCTTAACACGTACACCGTCCGAAAGTGGCCAATATGCAGTCAGTATTAATTAACGTTGCCACCACAGCTCTCGGCTATTCTGCACCGAATATCTATTAGAAGAGTGAAATTCATTTTTTTTACATGTTCGTGAAGAAGCGCTTCGAGCGATGCACCGCAAGATTTCCCTGCTGGCCCGGAACCCAGCAAGATCTCATGTGTACTAAACTTTATATTATTTTCATGAGTGCTTTGATACTCCCGAAACACATAAAGAGCCAGTATCAACCTTCTAGTTCGTTCCTCTTCCAGCTTTCCAGGAAAGCCGACCTGGAGGTGACTTGTCGACCGTGGCTGTTGACGAAATCGTTCGTCGGGTCGTCGTCGTACTGTCCGCAAAGGCCGCACATGCTTCCTTTCAATGACGCGTCCACGGACACCTCCACCAAGTCTTCGCCGTTCCACGTGACACTGAATTAGCAAAGTCGCATAGCAATGCGGCATTGTAGAGGGTGTATAAAACGCGTCTTGTGCATGGATCTAATCAAAGCTTGTTGTTTTATTGTTCATATATGCACAAATATTTGCCTGGTACATAATAAAAGCAATTAAGAAAGCTTCGGTAAATTGCGCTAACAACAAGGACCTTCTCTTCTTGAGGTGAGCGGTAACATGCGGTGTACCTCAGAAGCAGCAGCCAGAACCAATGTCGTAGTGAAATATAAGAGAAACTGAGGCGAGAGCCCCGCAGATGCAAATGCATGTTTTGAAAAGATTAATCGCACACGAAGTTGACCTAATACGTAAGTCCGCCCAATTATCTTTATTTAAATAATTGTCTTAGTGCGTGCAGCTGACATCGACAAGCAACACTCTATAAATGATTCATTTGCGATAACGGAATGACCGCCATCATATTGTGTAGTCCCGTGTAGAGCCAGTTTATCAAAAAGAAGAAGAAAACTTAAGCATTTGCCTCTGTGTAACCTCGATAACTTGGAAATCGGACGCACTAATGTGCTAGTTGATATAGCATTACATACAGTGTAGCGCAACAAGATCACAGAATAAGACAAATGAAGGAGCACGGCTCTGTATTCTATCGTCTAACTTCTTTAGCTTCCTATCATCTGTCTTCTTGTGCATTACTCCTGCGCTACACTTTACATAAAGCTTCAAAACGCAAAGTGCCAATCCCATCTTTTTTTCTTTTTTTGGTTGACACCCCAGCATTTTCAAAATGTCATCGCCAATCCAGCGAAACTGAAGAGTTCCTTACGTGAATCCCAGCTGGCTGCTAACCACGATCCTTCCGGCGACGTAGTCAACGCGCAGCCCTTCCAGCGTGGTGGGTATCGGTGCGGATACATTGCCCAGCGTCACCCGGGGCGGGTCCAACTCGAAGCCGAAGCGGAGCCCCTCGACGTAGACGTCCAGGTTGCGTCGGCAGCTCGCGCTGTCGTTCGAGCAGTGGCTGTCGCCAACATGCAAGCTAAAGGTGTCGCCGCGACACTCGTGGGCAAGCAGGTGCCGGCAGCGGCTGGTGAAGCTGAACAGCGCTCCGTCGAAGGTCCGGTAGTGGCCCCGGCCCCAGACTGCACATGTGCCGCTCGACGGCCGGCGGGGTGACGAACCAGCCTTCTTGAGCCGCTCCTGAGTCTCTGCGAAGCCACCCAACACCAAGTGTGAGCGAGGTGGAATTCTGAAACGTAGTCCTTGCAATTCTGAAAAAACTTTATTTGCGCCGGATGCAGTGCCAGGCTTGAGTGAAATGCTAAAATAATTAGAACCACGGTAAAGTCATTCTCGCATTTTCGTAGTAACTGGTTCTTTTGCTATGCTAACAGTGGAAAGGAGAAACTGAAGAAATTTCAGCTGATTGTACTTAATTGTCTGTCATTAAAGGCTGATAACTGGACCGCAAGCTCAGCAGTGGGGGATGCAGGAGCATGCGTAAACGACAGGGAGTAAGCATATATGTGTAGGAGAGCGGACAGATAGTAGATAGAAAGGATGACCAAGTATATAGACTTGTATGCAGATCGCGCTTCTGCGTGCCCCCGATTGCTTAAATAGGCTCAACCCATGCTGCAGTGTGAACGGTCATGCACAAGTCATATTCACCAAACTGTTACGCATCGACGTGTCATCGTGGACATGCGTAATCAAACAAGGTATTTTCGAACTTCATTCGGTCCCGGACCGCTCGCTTGTACTCCAACCGGATAGTGCATTGTGGCATTATTGCTAGGCTTAAAGGTCAAAGAAAAAAGGCTGGGGAATACATTCCTTTTTTTTTGTTTTTTTTTTTATTATATCCCTACCTCTCCCACTTTTCTTTACCCCAATGAGGAGTAGCAGGCTAGAGAAACACGCTCTCCCGGTTGACCTCTCCTGTTTTCTTTTCATCAAAACCTCCTCATCCTGTTTTGAACGTTTGCTTCGCATAATGGCCGGAAAAATGTGCGCTAAAAAATGCAGCTTGACGTGGATGCGGTGAAAGACGAGACAGACGTAAGTCATGTGTTATTATGTATCTATTGTGTCTTCTTTTGTCCTCGCGGTTTTCTTGCGCTATAACTGTGTTTCCGTCTCGCCGATGCCTTGAACCCGTTCGCCCTGCTTTCATTTCTGTGGAAACGTTGTCGTGGATTCGCCCTCTAATTGTCACAGTGGCCGTGATTTTGTTGCGAGGTCTTTTCCGATACTATTCCTTCTCACGCTTTTTCATTGATCAGCTCCGTCCGCGTTACCCATGGGATCAGCCGTTCATGAATGGTACGTGATAAGAGGGGCGTATAATCGACCGCAAGGAATCTCTACAAAATCCTGGCCCCAGAGGATTTGCTAAGCAGAACTGTGCGCAAATCGCGGCAGAATAAACATTTACTAACGGCCCATCACTCTCAAATCTTAACAAAGGAAGAAAAAAGATAAGAAAAGGACATCAAGATGCATTGTTGTGCTCTCACAAGCGTGGTTCCAATCGTAACAGTGCGGACTCGTAGCTTTCGCCATATTTATGTCACTGGAAAATTAGAAGGTAAAGATTGAAACTCTGCTTAGCTGCTTAAGTTTAACGCACTAAAGTCCGTAGATTGCAACGCTAAATGACAAAAAAAAATTTCTCATACACCGTCGACAATGATTGTCAATGAAAGCCAATAGCCCAATACTTCCAGAATGGTATCTGCTTTATTGAATGATCAGCTTGAAGGGGGTATATTTGTAGCAGTGAGGATATTTCGGTAGCACTTGTTTCATTGGGCGTAATGTCTCTGAAAACAGGGGCCGAATTCACAAAGCTTTTCTTTCGTAAGTGCTCTCTGCCATTGGCCAACCGCCTTCGCTAATAATATGTCCAGCATCAGGATTGACTGAAATTTTTTCTTACGAACAATTTTAGCGTAAGAAGGTTTTGTGAATTCGGGCCCAGAGTCGTTAACTAGCACATCTGCAGCGGGAATATAATACACGTGTAAGCTGATTCCTCATATGTATGTTGCCTCTGGTGGCGAGAGCGCTGGCGTGGAAGGCGACTGCCATCCTCCTCTCCCGCCGCGAGAGGGCAGCGGGAGAAGAGGAAGGAGGAAGGTTGTCCTTGCCGAGCACTTCGCCATAGCATGTAAACCTTCAGACGTCCCAAAAGGTCTCGCGCAACAGCGTGTGTGCATCAAAGAGCTGCAATTGTGCACGCCAAGATGCAAAAGCACAAAAAGCAAAAGTGCTGGGGCGGTATTCTGTAATCAGCGACAGCCGAAGTGGACAGTACACTAAGTAGACTCTTACGGAATACCGCCCCTGATTAGCATAATCCTGTTTAAAACGTGTCACATACGTCTTCAAACACTTCTGATTACACTTGAGACTCGTGCTACAAGTTTGAATAACATGTGTAAAGTAGTGTTTTAGCAAAATAAGTTGGAAAACAGACCACTGCATGTTTGCTCACGGTGTTGATATGTCGTCATGTAGCGGGTTCACATTCACTGTTTCTCACAGTGTTTAGCATCAGGCAGAATTTTCAAGTGCCAGCTGGATAGGCTCTATCCAAGTATGCTACACATGACATGGTCGATTTTCTCATATCCGACATTCCTGTAGAGAATTCTTGCATGGAGTCCACAATTGGTAAACTTGACAAAACTCACTGAAGAATTGAAAACTCTTAATCCGTTCTGCCGCTGTATGGTTTCGATGATTCCGAAGATGCAATAAATGCGGTTAAACCAAATTTTCATTGGACAGAATCAGTTGGCGATCGAAGGGGTTAAGACAATCAAAGAGGGGTGGGACTGCGCGGTCAGCGGACTTACCGTCGACGCAGCGAGGCAGATCGGGCGGCGACCACTCTCCCGCCGCGCTGCACGTGTACACATTGGTGGGCGGCAGGTACTCGTAGCGCAGGCCCCGGTTGCACTCGAGAACACAGGTGCTGGCCAGCCGCGTGTGGTTGCACTGGGACGTCCCATGGAAGCCGGCCCGTCGCAGGTCACACAGGGACATGGCTGCGCGCCACGGGTGGTGTTAAAGAGACAGCAGCGGTACATGTACGCAAAACGACTTATAATACGAGGCCATAGATGAGGAAGACAACCTCCGCAAAAGAACCAACAGTATATACCCATATGCCAGTATGCCAAAAAATCTGTGCTGTCAAAGGATCGAAATACGTGAGGCAAAGTGAGAAACCACACGTCGAAGCCACGCAACATAGACAGAAACGTGAACGCTACCTCTTCGGGAACAAATTTTTGGGCTATTTGATTTATGAGCAAAACCACGTTACCGCAGAAGCTGCGGCCGCTAAATGTCATAGCAAGAGTGAAAGTAGTCCCATAAAAGTTTTCAAGTATATGGCATTGAAACGTGCGCTACACATGTGGAACAAAACAAAAGAAAACGGAAGTTATTAACAGAAAGATGGAGGCTTGAAGTGATGAGCAGTAGTCGAACAAGGAATGTTGCTGCAGCCAGGTAGGTTTGCGACTAGGTAGCTTGTCTTGCTGAAATGTTCACTGTGCCACAAACAATACGTCGGCGAAACGGGGCTGCGAATGAATGTTAGTTTACACGGGCACCGCGCGGGTACGGCCAGGAAACTTCCCAAAGCAGTGGCACAAGTTAACCCGTCAGGTCACAATTTAGATGAAATTAAACTTCATATTCTACACTCAAACTTACGGTCTCCCAGAGAAAGAAAATATAGGGAGGTTAGACAGGCGTATCTCATCCACAAGTTTGATACACTCCGACTAACAGGTATAAAAGTTTCTAATAGCACAGATACAACCAATAGCCCTTAATTTTTCTGAAGTACTTATCTAATTATTTGCATCTACTATTAGTATTATTTCACAGTCTTACACCTTGTTAGACCAGGGCTGTTCATACTTGCCCACCAATTTATTACTTTTACTTACATATATATTTCTTTGTACTTTCCCACAAGCCGTCCTTTACATATTTACTATCATACGTATACCCAGATTTTCGTTAGCCGCTAATATTTCGTCGAAGTCCTTTCTTTTTTTAATATCTCGACGGTATGTGAGTGCCTTGTACTTTGCTTCCAGTTTCCATTTATACTCTTAACCGAATACAATTTGCTAGAACTCAGTTTCTTTGACTCGGTTTCGTTCTCCACACTTTGTTTCTATCATCATGTACCAAATTTTAGCCGTAGTTTCAGATGTCGATATGCAGCTTTTCTTCGTAACCAATGAAAGGACAATCATTTAAATTGACATATATATTCGATATCACCGACAGTCATTGTCGATGACGTCCGCGTCTTTCTTGCTTCTTTTTTTGGCAGTGAAGATATGTAGATAGCATTCCTTGGTTTCGTTTCATAATTCTCGAGTTAACAAAGCCGGTGACCGGCATACCTGTAGCGGTATAGCTATATGTGCCGACTGATTCTATGTGTAGGCTAGTTCAATGTGCGCTGTACTGTGCTGAGCCGTGTCGGGCATTGACGTAGTTTCCGGGAAACTAAAGTCGGCGGAATACCTCGAGAAAAACCGCTTCTGTTGTAAAATCAAAGCGGAGCTTCAGACCTCTGCGCTGCACCTCGGTATAATACTTTGTGTGTGACGTATCACGACGTAGACATTGTGTTTACGAAAAGTGAAACGCGAATAAGTAAAAACAAACTGCAACTTCTCTTTGTCTCATCACTCTATTTCTTTTCTCGATCCCTCCTTTCTTGCATTCCCCCGTATATTCACAATGTATGGGCCAAATTAGCGCGATCCATGCTTGGAGTCTGACTTTTGGGACAAAATGCGATTTAGCAGCCGGATAAGCAGCGACACTAAATGGCACCCAACTCACCTCATGTATTTAAGTTATTTCTAAAAATTGAAGTTTCCGATTTCACCAGCAGTGCAGAGCAGCTAGGGTTTTCTTCAATCTTTTTTTTTTAATTTGTTTAGCGCGAAGATAAACACGGGATTAAAGGCGCCCCATCATCCCTTTCGCTAATTATAAACAAAGGGTCACTGAAAGCCGAAACGGATAGAGTTAAAGGACAGGAAATAACAACGGCGGGAAAAAAATCACTTGTCTCTCGAGGAAAGGAAACGACGCAACGCACATAGGTATTTTGTACGGCGTCGCGTGACGTCGAAATTTGTAAAATTGCACGCAATAGGAACATGGCAGGTTCCACCGTGCTTAAGTTGTACTTACGATGTTCGCAGTATTGTCCGCGGAAACCATGTGTACATGCACATCGTTCCTTGTAGCATTTTCCTCCGTTCTGGCACGGCTGGCTGCAGGTCTCTTCTATTTCTGCATGACAGCGGGTACAAAATTATAGGAATACGGGCAAAAACACTAGACCAAACGCTTTTCCACACATCTTACTTGCCCAGACCAAGATGGCCCCGTTATTGTTAGCAGCACTGTTAAAGTTGAGACACGCATTTTGAATGCTTAGAGGGTGCGGGGAACAGGGGGCGGCAGAAATCGTGTTGAGAGTCCACATGCTGACACTTTGTACGGGTGTCACATGGCGCACATTTGATAGCGATCGAGCTCGATCCGGATCAAGTTTCACGGTCGCGATTGGCTTTGCTCAATCTGCGGAAGATAACCAATCACGGTCGAGAGTTTCGAACCAAATCGTGCTCGATCGCGATCGAAAGGGGCCGTGTGACACCGGTATTAATTACGATTATAGCGGGAGGTTCGCCATTTAGGATAGGTCTGACGAGGTGTGTGGAGAAGCGCACTTGCGGGTTTTCTCTATATGGTTTATTCAATGCGTGCACTCTGGCTCAGCTGTTAGAAGCATTTACAGTGTTTCGCGTACTCTCTCATTGCATTATTCATGCTGAAATTTATTCCTTACGCGCGTTCGAGCTCTTCGTTCCATCTGCTGCTTCGCGGCACGGTAGAATTAAAATGAACGGCCCATTTCACGCGACATTGTCAATGCTTACGCGTGTCAGTACAGTACGCGTGACTAAATTAGATTTTGTCTCAGCCGCATGCACTGCTGTCATAAACAGCATCAGAACGATACTTGCGTCCTCCAACGTGTTTCCATATTTCTATAGTACTTGGTTCACGTGATCCAATGGCCGGCCTCAGTTCCTGAAGAAATTCTGGTAACTAAATTAAAATAAAATTGTGGAGTTTTACTAGCCAGAACCACGATATAATTATGAGACGTGCCGCAGTGAGGAACGGCGGATTCATTTTGACTACCTAATGTTCTTTAACGTGCACCTAAACCTAAGTATAGGGGCGTTTTTGCATTTCGCACCCGTTGAAATGCGGCCGCCACGACCGGAATCAAATTCGCGACCTCGAGCACAGCATCGCGACATAGCCACTGTGTTGCCGGAATTCTGGGCAATCTGCAGTGGCACAACACGGGAACTAAGGGTGCGCTCTTCGTGATCTGTATATAGTTGCACATGGTATTTTTTCTATCTCCTGTCTACTCTCTCTCCTATACTTCCATTTTGTAATTTACTCCCATTACCACATTCTTATCTGCTGGCTGGCGTCCGCAATTAAGTGTCAGCGATTAAGTTAGACAGTTACATTGCTTAGACAGTTAGACAGTTACATTGATTAAGTTAGACAGTTACAGAATATTTTCCCTACCTCCTTCCTATTCTGATATTAAAGCAACTAAACGCAACTGGACCACCACCACTTCACCAAAGTAATTTACCAATGAATCGGGGAAACATTTGACCTCGATCAACCCAGAGAACAGGCTGAATTTAGGAAAGGATATTCAGGGCTTTCGTGTCATCCATCAAGTAATTGAGAATCTGTAATGCACGACCAACCTGTCTATATGGCTTTCACAGATTACTAAAGTGCGTTTCATTCAGTAGAGATACCAGAGGTAACGAATTATTGCGTAGTCAAAGCATAGAGGAAGCTTGCGTGAATATCTTAGCAACTGTCCATAAAGATTCCACGGCTATTAGTAATTCTTCACAATAAGAGCGTAAAAATACCGATCAAGAAAGGGGTAGGCAAGTAGGCGCGATCACTGTAATGCTATTCAATGCATGCTTAGAAGTATTCAAGTCATTATACTGGGAAGGATTAGGAATGAGGATCAACGGCGAATATCTCAGCAGCCTGCGGTTTCCAGGTGGTATTGTCATGTCCAGCAGTGATGGAGATGGTTTGAAACAAATGATCGATGATCTTAGCCAACAAATTGTAAGAGCATTGACTGAATATTAATATGCAGAAGACAAAGCTAATGTTCAATAGCCCGTCAAGGGAACGAGAATTCGTGATTGGCAGTCAGCCTCTACAACTTGTGCACGAGTTATCTAAGCCAGTTACTCACAGGAGATCCTGATTGTGAGAAGAAAATTAAGAATTTACGGAAGAATAAAAATGAATTAGAGTGCATACCGTAGGAATTATCAAGTCCCAACATGCAGCTTTCGGCTAATCATGAAAGCAAAAGTGCACAATCATTGCATTCCACCGGTACTGCCATTTGGGGCAGAAACAAGGAGGTTAACAAAGAAGCTTGAGAAGAAACTAAGAACCGCGCCACGAGCGATGGAACGTAATATATTAGGCCCAGCCTTAAGAGACGGTAAAACAGCTATAGTGGTGCAGATTTGAGTGCAAACATGAGTGGCTGATATCCTAGTTGACATTAAAGACGAAGAAATGGAGTTGGGCAGGCGATGTAATCCGTAAGGCAGATAACCGGTGCTCTATCACAGTTGCAGATTGGGTGCCAAGAGAAGGGAAGCACAGTCGGGGACGGCGGAGAACAAGGTTTTGTGATGAGATTACGAAATTCGCAGGCATATAAGATGGTGCCAGTTGGCACAAGACATGGGTGATTAGAGATCGCTGGGAGAGGGCTTCGCCCTGCAGTAGACATCATGATGGTGCTGATGATGTGGACTCGGCTGGGCTGCCAAGAAGCAGGCTTGCAGAATTCTTCTTCCACGTGGTCTTGATGTTCAAGCACCGATCCATGCATCGTGTGAACATCCGCAACTAGTGAAACATTAATCTCCACTTCCATCTGACTCCATAGCTTTTGTTCCCCTTGACCATTCATTCTTAAATTTGCGCTTCGGAGATATGTCCCATTTGCATTCCTCTACACTCGACCTGCTTTACGTCCGGCCTGTTCGGAAAGCAACACTATTATTGAATGAATGGCAGACGGCGATTAGCGTTTAAAAAAAATAAAAAATTGGGCTATTGCACAGGCTTCAATTACGGGGTCTCAAGCGTGCCCTTGTGCGCCCGAGTATCCCCGCCGTTATGTGGTGTGAGCTGCGTATCACGCGCGGCGAAAAATTGGTAGAAAAAAAAAGCAGTGAAGAGATTGATACGGCTGGATCCGTTACAGGCATAGGTAGCGGTACAAGGTAGATTGAGAAGTTTTGAGGAAGGGAAAAAAATTCAAGGAGATACATACAAAAATTCCAGAATGAGAAGCATGTTCATCATACCTGATGAACTCAAGTATAGATTAAGTGACTATTTGTCACCGCCCTGTTTCAAAGGGGATGGCACTAACTCATCAGCAGCAGCAGCAGCACCAACTCTCGTACAGTTGCGCAACTACCTGCGTTCGTGTTACGCGGAGAAGCCGGATTCCAGGACACACGAGAGCAATGCAGGAAAAACAGCATGAGGGGACGCGAAGAGCCGAGCGTCCCCTGATCCGTCACTGCGGCCACACAGTGGAGGGGTTCGGGCCAATTTTCACCCCCTAAAATCCTTTAGCGGAAACCTGAATTTCGAAATACTGTCACTGCGGCCGGTACCTCGCACCTAATACCTCGTGCTTAGCAACCGCTGGGCCATCGTGTGGACAACTCTGTTTTTGTTAAATTTGAAAACCATGACTTTGACTCTACTCGTGGTCATATGTGTGGTATGACACACACGTGTAGCCCAAAAATGGAGTTATCACTTTACGCTCATTCATGACCTGTGCGGCATAGGCCACGAACCGGGTGGTAATCTGATAAAAAGGGGGGGGGGAGTAATCAAATATGCGAAAGAAACCGATAATAAATGAAATAAAATAGAGTGTAACAAGGTAATCAGCCTTGCATAAACAGGTATAGTAACATGAACTTAATATCCAAAATGCATAAAGGATAGACGTAAAGAACAAGTTAAATTTTTCCTTATAATAATAATAATAATAATAATAATAATAATAATAATAATAATAATAATAATAATAATAATAATAAGATGGTGAAATTGTCTATTTGCTATTTGAATTTTCTAATTTTCTAATTTATTGAAAGAGAAATAAGTAAATCATGGAAACTGGGAAATATTAATAAGGTAATCTTTTTGTGTCGCAGAGGTAATTATGAATGACTTCGCAGACGTTTCTGTGACTGTAACCTAATACCGATGCTCTAAGCGAGAGTAGAACAGTACTCCCTAAAGGCAGCCCTACTACATTACGAAGCGGAATTTTCAAACATCGCTTTCTTTCAGTAGATAACCGCCGGCGCGATAGTAAAAAGTGACCGATGGATTCCGGTTCATTGTAGAGGTAGCATAAAGGGGATACCGCCAGACCACATCTGTGCAAGTAAAAACTAATTGGTGGAATACGGCAACGCAGCCTTCAAAATGACACTTCAATTCGTCGGTTAGGACACCATGGTCGATTCCAAGAATAATTTAGATGCATAAAGTCCGTAGATTTTTCTAATGAGAGGCTTTTTCTGTCTTCGGTCAAAGTAAACTGCTTATATCTAGCCGCAGTGATATTCGCAGTGTCCGGCAGCACGGATATCACCGGACCACTTAAAGAGGCTCGTGGTAGGGAATCAGCTATGATGAAGCCACACATCGTCAACTAATTTCTCTACTTCGTCTTCCTTCAGGAGATCCGCAGATCCGTCTCCATTACAACCCGCGTAAATAAATTGTGTTAACGTGTATGTTTCCTAGATTATACGAAAAACTTGGAGTACGCTTAAGCTTCGTCTTTGAGAGTGGAACGAGATAGCGTTATTGGACGCTGTTGACGCCGGCACCGACACCGTATTTTCTGCTACATGGGGCCCGATCAAAATGTAGAAAGACTCGGTTTTCAACATTCCCCTCAATGTTGCCTAGAACCAAAGAGGTTGAAAAAAAGGATCTTTACAGCGAAATTAGCCATCTTAAACACGAAGGAGGAGAACAGAAGGTGTTTCATATATTACACAAGTCCCTGATGTCTCTTCGTGCCTTGAGTAAGATGGCGGCGGCCTGGATTCACTTTCGAAGCAGCCTTGCCACTTCAGAATTTTTTTTTCAACCTGCTTGCCTAGAACCAAAGTACAGCGAAACACCATCAGAATTGGAGGACGCTTAAGCTTCGCCTTTAAGAGTGGAACGCGTTAGGATTCTAAGATCCCTGGCTGCTTATCAGGCTTTTTTCTCGTATATTCAAATTACAATCCGACGCTATCGCGTCTGTAGGTTGTGGTTAAGTCGTATTTCACAGTTTTTCTGACGAATTTTACTTTGAGAAATTCAATTTTTATTCACTAACGCCTTGCGCCACGCGAAGGGCCGTCCGATCGGGGTGGTTCGGGATGATGTTGTTCGGCATGATTATTTCCGAGAGACGCCGATGCTTACTCCTAGTATTTACCAGACTGGAGCCATTGCCGAAAATATGATACCCAAATCGAATTCTAAGGCGTCGCATTAGTTATTTCCTTCGCCAGCGCGCAGCGCAAGTCGTCAGCCGTGAGACAGGTCCGTTTCGTGCTTCTCCCAGGTAGAAACGCGGCTGCCTCGACGAATGTCGCGCACGTGCCCGCGGCACGGTATGAAAATCAATCAATCAATCAATCAATCAATCAATCAATTTAAAGGGAAAATTATTGCAGAGATATTTGGATCGATAGCCTAAATGGCTAGTGACCGGTCCAATTCAAAAACTATACTAGCAATAATGTGCAAACTGTTACTGGTAATTTATCAATTGGCGATTATACATCCGCAGTATACGGGCACGTGACATGTACCTTTTGGAGCAGTTAATCGACGGGGGGAAGGAGGGGGGGGGGGGTTAATATTTTACCTTTTCCCGGTGGCCGTTTTTCAACACATTAGTTGTCGTTCGGCGCAAGACGCGCCTATACATTGTATGCAAAAATTACTCAATGTTGTCGTGGATTTTATAGCGAAGGGGTCTGTCTAATCAGGTTGCGCGCGCCACGTGAACGCTGATGCACATTTATAAAATGCAAGCGAGCACGAGCGATCATCCTGCAATTTCACCATCCTGAAATGTACCGTGATATGTGCATAACTAGCGGACTCAGTTGGCCCTTGAATTTATATTTCGACGACCGACGACTATGCTTGCCGCTATCGTTGTGCTTTTACGGCTGTTTGTGCGGGCTCAAGTTCGTCCAATAAAGAGTTAAATTCTGCATGACAGTGTTTGCTTCTTCGCTTTCACGACAACGCGACCATATCAGGTGTGAACAGAGTATGCACATCATTTCGGACGACTTCCTTAAGCTTCATTCAATGACCCTGCTAAGCTCGGAGACTTACCATCGTGTTTTCCCTTGGCAGATTTCCTGAAAAAAAAATAGAAAAATAAATGGAAATCTTGTAAGGACGATGTACGTGCAGAAGTGCATGCTAGCTTGTTCTTACAGCGTGTAGATTTTCGTATTCGAAGGTGTTAGCCGTGTAAAACGGGTGCACACTACGTGAAGATTAAATAATAAAAAAGGAACGTTTCCCGGCGTATTTTCGCAGTACAAAAATGGGCATGGCCTCGATATATTTGATTCAGTCCAAGAGTGGAAGTGGCGGGAGCCATTTCCAGCATCGGGCTTTGTCTAATGGTAAGGATATCCCACTATGTTAATTGGTGCGACGTATTGACAAGGATACCTCTGTCTGAGCATCTTAATCATATATCATTGATACAAGTCAAATTATTTGCAGTTCCACACCCTCGCCTACCCACTGATGTCTTACTATTTCCATGGTAACTACGATGAAATACTGTTTAACCAGAAACCATGAAAATACCAAAGCAACTTTTTTTTTAATTCCAGAAATGCTACTGCCTAATGATCATCGAAATATCTCCCAACAAAAGAGCATGCGCTTCAGCGCTTTTCTTTCCGCCTCTGTGACGCTTGTAAAGCAATGGCTTCCAATGACGCATACGAACCCGCAATCCCTATACTTTCGGCTTCGTTGCTCAAATCCGAAACTATATACGTGCTCATCTTGAGCGACTCCTCAATCTGCGACAGCTGCTTACCTGAAGAACCGGTATTTTTCTTCCGCGAGAACCCCGAGCAGTGGCAGCACGATCAGCAGCCAGCAAAGGCATGCCCTGCCGTAGGGCGCGAACATCACACTGCCGCTCAATCTCTCAACCTCTTCCAAAAACGCTACGACCGAATCCAGCAGCGGCTACCGTCGAGTCCGCATGCCACCGAGGACCGTGGGTGTGTAGTATCTGTCGCAAGCCTCGAACCACGCCGACGATGCAACCCGAGTCGCGTTGCGGCCGCCGAAAGAGACGACGGTCCCCAAAGATAGCACCCGCTTGGTCCCCCCCTTGTCAACGGACTGCGGGAGCAGCAGAGCTATAGAGCAAGAGCTAGCTCGCCGAGAAAGCAACGCTGTGACGGACGAGATGCGGAGATATATGGCGCATCATCCGCCGCGGATATGCCGTCGCCGCTGCCAGCGTCGCGATATCCTGGACGGCGCGCAGGCCCGCGCGACGGTGAGCCGCCGGAAGCGCACCTCCCCTCCTGCGGAGAGAAGACCGGGGTGACCTCCTCGGAAGCCAGATACCGCAGCCAGCAGCAGCCTGGCGTCGGCGCTTCTCCGGCATTGCCTCAGAGCCGACAGATCGCAGGAAGACGAGCTCACCACCGCGGCGTGCAATTCGCGGATACCAGTGAATGCATGTGCATGCCAACGGCGCGAGAGATGATCCGTATTGTCAGCTCACAAAGGGTTGTATAGGGTTCGTCGACGTGACCTTGAAGGGTACAAACTTTTATATGCTGACGTCATGGGGAGCCAATGTCTCTTAAAGCCGGATTCGTTGCTTATGTGTAAGAAAAGCAGTCTATAGTGATGCTGTGTCTTGCTCGCACTGTTCTCTTATCTTCGCTTGAACGGTTCCGGACGCAAGACCGGAATTCCGAAAGGTGTGGCTGACGCTCACGCTAGGCGCGCGCAGACAGGCCTTTGAATATCTTTGTGGGTCTGCGGCAGGAATTATTCGAGATTTCTGTATTTCGACGGTGTCATGGAAATTTGGAGCTGGGGGAAAAGGGGGCGGGGGACTGTGTATAAATCGCTGCTCCTTGTCAGTTGTACAATCGCCGGCATATGCATCGCGAACTACAACAGCACAATTCACTCCAAATTCCTGCTTAGTTGTGTTACTAATTAGAATACACGTACGCAGAAGAGTGCCACTTTTACGATCACGCTCTTCATTCGCATAATTAACAAGATAGTTTCATTCAGCTTGTGTCAATCACCTGGAAAGAGAGAGATAAAAAAAGTATTTATATCTTGTGACGCCCCGTCCGCATGGCCGTTACAGATAGCATCAGCATAAAGATGCCGGTGCATGGTGAGGTGCGTTGCGTGGCGAGAATGCGGGGAAACGATGCGATGCCAGAGCGTTAGTTGTGTGTCCCGTGGAGCCTTGGTCCAGCATACCTAAGTAGACGGCTGGGTGTTCTGGTATAGAAAGGGGATGAACGTGCTCGGGGGAAGGTCCAGTAGGTGCGGAGAGCGTCGGGGTGACCCTAACACACCTGACAAAATGGCCGGCCTGGACGGCCATTTGTCTGATGCAGCCGTATGCATACACGCATACGGTACTGATTTATCGTTAGTTCTACTGGCTGTAAAATTTTTAGGGATTCCGCGGTGAAGCTTCGGAACTTACTTATATTTGGCGTGTTCCAGAAAAATGACGGCGAAATGGACTACTCCTTTAAAGCTTTCTACTTTTTGTACTACTTTCTAGGAGATCTACATTTTTTTTTCAATAGTTTTCAATATATGACTGCGAAAGCGCGATCCACTTTCACTGCACACGAGATACGAGTGGTATGCGTCTTTGTATATTTTTTTTTTCGTTTTTTAACTAATGTATAGTCCCAAATATACTGAACACTTCAAGCTTCAGTTACCAGATGTTATCTGAAGCCCTTCCAGAAATGGTTTGAAGGCTTTAACAGGGCATCTTTTTAACATTTACGGTGTTCAATATTACCTGTACACCGTGTGATTTTTCAGGACATGCACAGCACCAGTTCATTGTATAATGTTATTGCTTCGCAGATGATACGTTGTGCAACTAACAAGAAGGACTGGACCCGTGTTGACAAAAACTCTTTTAAAATACCTCTTTTGCCAGCATAAGAAATCTACTGATTTCTAAAAACTTTTCATGCAAGAATGTACTACTATTTTAGTGCAATTAGCATTATTAGGGTACTTCACGCAATTTCCGGGGGCTAACGGCGTATCCGCCTACGTATCTATCTTTTTCTATAACCGTTTTCCTGTTAAACTGGGTCACTGGGTAATTCATGCATGGTCGAAGGGTGGAGTGGGGCTTCTGTGCTGGGAGAACAGGGTTCGAAATCAACCATTCGGACCAACTTGGGTCAGTGGTTATGTGTATCTATGTAACGCCCTTCAACAACCCCTTTCACGCCGACATGGGTCACTGGATAGGGAACTGGGTACCTGGCATTGGGTATGTACCGCTTTTCAATGAATTTCTTTGACGCCGACTTAGAGCACTCGTTATGTGCCATTGGGTATGCGCCGTTTACAAGCGAATGTTGTTATAACTCACACATTTCGGTGGCGTCCATGTACGCAAAAAACTATCATCATCGGCATTGGCTCGAGCGTTGTCGTATTCTTCCGCAGCTGGCTCGTTGGCGCCCCTTGGTTTGCCCTCATGCTCGTGCTCGGCACGCGCTCGTGCCACTGCTCCCGCATTCGTCGTCCTGGTCTGCTTCCACAGCTGGCTGCGTTGCCGCTAATCATTGCAGCGTAGAATTTCACTTCTCTTCTGTCGTCGTAATGGGGAGACCGTGTTTACGGGGGTACGAGCCGTTGCTTAAGACGGTATGAGCCATTCATTGTCTTACGTAACGGACAGATTTAATTTTGAAGCAATTTTATGGGAATCCATCGAGAATGAACGCGCTCAGAAAGGGCTCGTCGTCGACGTGCCGATTCTAGCGTGAGGGCTTCCGAAGCCCAGGCGAACGTCAGCGAAGAGCCGCGGACCCCGAGTTGAAGGAGCGCGATATTGAGGCCAAACGTCAGCGTCGTCTAGCCCTCCAGGGACCCGACAACGGTGGTGCATGCCTCGGTCACGGATTTATGCACCCCCCCCCCCAACACTCACCCCCCAGGAGGATCTGGAGAGCCCCCAAAATTATTCCGGACCAACCCCCCCTCCCCTCTTTCAGACAGGCACTCATCTTGGATGCACTGTGGTAATCGCTTTAAAAATATTGACTCTTTGCGGAGGTGGATGCTACGCAGCCTTAATTTTCAGGCCCAATTTTGATGTTCAGCGCGCAGAGGACAATGCTACACTGCGACCTGCAGGGAGCGGAGAATCCTTGAGGTCGCGGTAGACGCTTGCGCGTGCATGAGGTGCGATATTAATGTTTGGTCTTTCTGTTTTTTTTTTTTTCATTTTTAAGCCAACGTATACTCGTATGCACAATACGTACAGTACGAACACTAACCCTGTGCTTAGTTGTAAAATTTACAATGTGGCACATTGCTCTCGTTATCGTTAAGCTCCGAACGACTAGACTGGGGAATGAGTAGAACTTACAAATGGTATCCTGGAGAGCTGGCTTCATAACAAGCACTGCTAATGCTTGCGTGCGAGGTCGAGAGAAAAAGAATGTTCCCTGCTTTGTCATCAGCTGCAATGAAGATACTGCTTCTTCCCGTAGAAATTGCGGCCGTTGAAGGAAGCTTTTCCACCATGAACAGGCTGTGAACAACAGATAGATGTCACATGACGCCGGCCCATGTCGACGCGCTGATGAAAATTTCTATCGAAGCTCCAAGTAGATGTAGATGTAGAGCCTTGGAGTTACTGGCACATACCCAAGTATCCCCAATATTAGGAACGTAACAGACGAAGAAAAGGATGAATATTTGCCGTTTGTGGACCAAGCCTACATGAAAACAAAAATATTAACTTCTAATTTTAAGACAATATGCCATGAAAATTGATATTAACGATTAGAATTCACTTCATGTCTCATTTTTAAATAAGAAAATTCTATTTAAGTATTCTTCCCTCTTCTACCCACTGTCGCCCGATTCATGGCCAATCCCCTGTAGTGGGAAGTGATATACACATTTGCACCAAACCAAACCAAACCTATATGATGTGAATCACGAAACCACGTCGGGTATTGTAGATACGTGCGGGGTCACACAGTGCAATTGTGTAGTTTGTGTAGTCCCAGCTTTATTATTATTATTATTTTGTGAATGTGGCAGCCACGGTTGGCCTATTACTTGGATATTGTATGTACCGGATTGTAGCGGACATGATGCGCATATATACTTTTTAAATGCAAATCATTTCTTGGCGATCATATACCACTTTGATAGTATCTATCTATCTATCTATCTATCTATCCGCCTACGCCTTCGTGTTCTCATGGTAGTTTCGTTAACTTGGTATGTACCAAAATTGGCATGGTATGACAAGAGTGTATGACGAACATAAATGATAGGTCATGACATGCGTGTCACGTGGGTCATGAGACAGCCGCCTATACGTCTTGGTGCTTAACTTGGTAGGCACATTGCTTCACATAACATTGATTGCCACAGGGCGTGGGATGTGCCGGCTTTTTTGTTATTTATTTATTTATTTTTTTATTTTTTTTTTTTACAGCGTAAGCTGTTATGGCTCATTCCAGCAGCCGTTTCTGGTCGCGATAATGCCGCCGCCGCCCCATAGCCGCTATCGCCTGAAATGCGAAAGAAAGTACCCGCTCTCCGCCTGGGTCGAACCCAGGCCCGCTGCGTGGGAGTCGGATACTTAAGCACTGAGCCACGCAAGCGCTGGCTACCTCACTAAAGAAAATTCCCTGTATACGCGCCCTGCGCCTCTGCGCCGGCGAAAACGCGTATGGAGGGGTTACGACCCGAGTCTCCGCCAGTATGGTGGCGCCATCTAGTTAACGTGCCTGCACCCGCCGCGTGGGACGAGATGCGATTCAGACGAGGCGCGCAAACAACGCTATCCCGATGTTCGATGTGCGCCACGTATTCTGGGTACCTCTTCGGTACACGTTATGGCGTCTCCTCGGAAGGTACGAACCGCTGCTGAAGAAGCGAATCGTAGAGCTACGTGCGCGCCTACAACCAGGAATCATCGGGCTCAGCAGAGTGCTGTGCAGAGAGCATTAGAAGCCGCAGCTCACCGTCGACGCCGACGCCGGGAGGGCAGCTGCAGTTCAGATCGTTCTCGTCGAAATCGAGGCGAAGACACTTTGCCGCGAAGACCTTGTTGTGCGTGGTGCCGAAATTGGAGCTACTCTTGCGCCGCTCAACCAGCTTACGCTGTGACTGTGCTGCGTGTGCCGCGCAGGCCTGTGACTTTTCTTTCTTAGTTGTTATATTTCAATTGTATTGTTTAAGGTATATGGCTTCTCCGTGCCTATTGTGCTTGGTATGTTTTTTTTCTCGTGCAAAGTGATATTGTACTTAGTTTTGAAAACGTCTGCACTTTGTTCTTTCAATAAGACTTGTAGATTAAGAACTTGCTTCACTTTGGTCTGCATAGAAAAAAAGAATAAACTTCGTGCAATCAAATGAAAACTCTTAATGCTGTCCCTTACGTTCTTGCAATTTTCAAACGTGGTCACAGAATGCCATGGGTGTTTAAATATAGTACTGAATTTATAATCCAAAAAAAAAAAAACTAGGCACACATTTCGGCCTTCTATGCAGCGCTCGCTCGTTCGTGCCTGCCTGTCTCCACCTTCGTTGTAGTATTGCTTGCGCAACAACATCAGCTCGACATGCACCAACAAGGACGAACTCCCTTGTAAGATTTGGTTTAATTTATGCTTGCTTAACTGGTTAATTAGTGTACGTCTGCTACTTATCAGCTTTTCGGTCACCATTTGTCAAAAAGCGTTACGCCTTAATTAAATAAAACAACGTGGTAAAAAGAGCGCTAGCCCCTAGAACCGCTTAAACCCCCCCCCCCCGCCACCTTTCCCTAAAAATAAAATTGGCTATGGTTTAGCTCTGGGTAAACCTAGTCGAGTAGCGATAGCTACAGATCCCGGCTGCGCTTAGGCTTCGCCTGTAGTTAGACATGTTGTTATTAAACTTAGCGGTTTCCCACTAGACTAAGAAAGGAGAGACGTTGTGATCAACCAACGGGTAAAACTATTTTTCACACCAATGAATACGTTTCTATGATCCGTAAAGTAATGGGCTTTTGTGGCGAGATCGTCAATGGCGAGCGCGCAACGGCAGGAGCGGTGGCCGCGCGGCGACCGCGACGAGGCGAGTTCACACAGAGCGCGCTGCGAGCGCGCGAGCTGTGGCGGTTGCCAGGCAACGGCGGACACGCGCCTGTAGGAGCGGTGGCCGCGCGGCGACCGCGACGAGTCGAGTCGCCAGAGAATCAAGGTCCGTAGTGTGACGTCACACAGAGGGCGCGGCGAGCGCCCAGCGGCTAAACCAACGGCTAAAGTCCCTATTGACCCTTTTCGCGGTGATCCCGTGGGCGCTGCCATGTTTGATCACGTGGTGACGCGTCCATTCCTTGCCTCAACTGCCTCCGTTGCCTCCTTGTTTACAATGGAAGTGTATGACGCCATCGCGGCTTAGAAAACCTCTGTTTTGGAGGTATCGTAGACGGTGACTAGGTGGACGACACGAAGCTTTGATCACAGCTTCAGAGAACATGCAAAAGCGCTTTCGGAGCTGATTAAGCTATGTCCAAACGGCGCAAGCAGCGTAATATGATGCTTGTTCTAATTAAAAGCGGGGCTAAATATGTATTCCAAGCTATCCTAACATTCCGCTCATGAATTCAGTCAGGATTAGTGTGTTTTGCTCTTTGTTCTTTATTTGGCAAGTATTTTGAAGCAGTGGCTTGCCAGTTTCTGACTCAGTGAAGTTCCTCGGTGCGGCCAATATCCGATTATTTTCTGCCTAATCGCTCGCGGGTGTGCTCAGTTCTGATAGATTTGTTCTTGCTTTGCACAAGGCTTGAAACGTAGCTGTTTTGTACAGTGTAATACCTTGTAGCAAATATATATTACAGCTAGTAACTCGCTTACTCTAGTGGACCCTCACGAAACATTCAGCTTCGACCATTCGTGCGCCATCGGTGTAGTCCGTCATTTATTGTGCGTATACAGTGCGCATATATTCAAGTGTGCGCCCGTTGACTTAATCTTGATACGTCGGCGATAGAGTGGGCGTAAGTTTTCCTGCCATTTGGGACAGATGTGTATAGATAACGTGCGCGAAACTTACTATGACAGGAAGCGGCGCTAATCCCTTGTAATTGTTTAACGAGTGGTACTCACTCTTGCCGACGTTCTGGGGATGAAGCCCTTTCTTTGAAGGTTAGCGATACAAGGGTGGCGGTTGAGCAAATTTCTGTATCCTCGAGGAAAGTCGCACATCTCGAAGTGCCAGTACCACGTTCGGACAGTTTCAGCAGCGGTCCGCGAACTTGGCCACACAGATTCATTCCATTCCTTAACATGCCAGTCACTATTTTTGCAGCCAACTACTGCACACGTCTTCAATCCAATTGATTCAATCTAGCATGATTGGATCACAGTGTGTTAGCGAAAACTCAGTTGCATTTCCGACAGCTGATCGCAGAGAAGCAAGGTAGAAGCGGTGAATGGTTTCGTATTCGTGCGCGGTCGCTGAGGAGACGTATGGCGCGCCGCCGTGAGCGCCATCTAGTTTCTCTAAAACAAACTGCTCCGCGAAAAGGGTCAATATAAGAAAAGTAATTCCCTGACAATCCTCGCAGGGCAACATCGAGAGGTAATGAGTAGACCACGCTTCGTTTATATTTAATTGACAAAGGCTCGTCTCACATTTTAGGTACGGGCTGGGTAGGGTTTTTTTTTTTTCATTTTTGTAGAAAAGCACGATACAATTTATATGTCACATATAGATTGCGTAACGACATCGTATGTAGTTCTTGGTGTAAATATGGCTAGAACTCACGTGAAGCAAAAAAAAATCATGAACCATTCCACTCTGTGAAGGTGGATGACGACTGAAGCTGTTTAGTACAAGAAACAGGAGCCTCGCCATTAAGAGACCGTTCTCCATTTTGAATTTCCCTTCTCTTCTGTTGCAGTTGCTGTTGTTGTTGTTGTTGTTGTAGAAAGACAATTGTCTTTCTGGATTTTATATACATTCGTGGGGACTTACGACTTACTAGCTTACGACTTACGAAACCCGTAAATGAAAGAGCGTAGTTATACTTTTTTTTTTTTTTGGTACGCCTATTCACCTTTGTTGGCTTCAGTGTCTTAAAAAGAGCACTTGGACACAGGAGAAAGAATTACGGGGGATGCTTAGAACTTTCTAAGAGTGTGAAGGTGAAAGCCTTGTTGGACCCATAACCATGTGGAATGAAGCTATACGCCCACGCGGCGACGAATACAAAGCGCGCGAGTGTGCTGCCGCCGTTTCCAGAACGTTCTACGGGCGCCGCCGCTGACAATTCTCTCCTTCTGCCCAGCACCGCCACCGCGGTTGCCCTCAACACCCCTGCTTCGCTGCTGCTGCTATTTCCCTCCTCCTCCCCAGCACCGCCGTAGCCCTTTCCATCAACGCCCTCCCACGCCACAGCTGACATTTCCCTCCTCCTCCCCAGCGCCGACGAACGCGCGAGTAGTGGCACGAACGCGAGGCAGCGCGAAGGCGAGCTCACTCACGACCTTGAAACAGTGATTTAAGGCCGCTTTCGCCTTAAATATGCCGATATCCTTTTCTGTGACATCGTAGCACCAAATTCCGCGCAGTCGCTACGCGGACGTATTAAGGTGATCGATTTACTGTTTAAGTTGATCAAGCTTAGACTGTACACTGGGGCACTCTGACAGGAGACAGCATAAAACTAAAAGAAAGACGGCGTGGTCTCAGCTTGGTCCGGCTACAGTGAAGTAGAAGGTTTTGTAGTGGGTTCAGAGGAGGGCGCAGGCTGATGTGTTGCATGTTGCCGCTGGAATGAGGCGCTGCAAGACGTTCTTCCTGTATGGTGCCTCGATGTAAACGCTGCCTGGCATCGAGGTACCCTATTCTTCCTGAAGTTTCTCCTGCGTGAGCGACTGCAGACGGTGAGGTTCGTCCTCGGACTCATAGTCCTTGAACGCATTCTCCGCTTTTGCACGGTACAGCTTTCGCTGTCTGTGTTTGCGTTGTCTGTATTCCTGTTGCTGCTGTCGACGCCTCTCCGCTTTGTTAGCTTCTTTTTTTTTTTTCTCCGGCGTGCCGCTATGCCGCACTCCTGTCTTTTCCAGGTAACGGTAACAGGCAACCGATGATACCCCCGGGGGAACTCAGTTAATCAGGCGCGAAGGCACTTGCGCGGTCATCGGCGTGCTTGACAAAAGGGACGTCCCCTCATTCGCAAGATGCCGCCGACGGAACGAGTAAGCACAGCCGGCGCCAGGAGTTCCAAGTGTTCACGATAAAAATTAACTACAACTTCGCGACACCACACCCCTACGGAAAACAGCTAAGCTTGTGAGTGAGCTAGCCTCACTGCTACATGGCTGCTACCACTGGTACTCGCGAAAAATACTTTTGAAGAATGCTGGTGGCCATATTATGTATGACAGGGTGATGGCGACAGGGCCGTCACCTTGTCAGCGAGGGGCGATGCAGAAATCTGAGGGGGGGTCAGGACATCCGGACATCCCTCCTGGATCCGCGCTTGCCTATACCGAGTACAGAAACGTGTCTCCACTTAAATGTATGCTTAACTATGTAACAGGCAAAAACTTCTTCCAGCGCGTATACTTGGTCTCCTTCAAGATGATCTAGGTCAATTTCCTTCTAACTTGGCTATTTCTACGGACGCAACTCAATGTTTAGAGAAGGCCGGAGATCCATGGCATCTCTTCCAATCACTCAACTGGCCTTTTGCTCTCCATCTGTCTGATTGCAACTTAACATTTCTTGCAGAATTACTGGCAGTTATCCTTCACGGCCATCAGCAAATTAGGTCCTCAGAAATCTAAAGTTTCGTTACAGATGCGCTTTTGGTCTGTACACATTTAACTCTAATAAGCGGTGGCACCTGCCGTGTATATTTTCCACATTTGTCCCAGGACAGTTTGTTTAAGTCCGCTTTGTCTGGGTCCCCGGACAAAGTGGAATCTTTTCAAGCGAAGCTTGTTATAAGGCACAGGTTTCGGTGGCGTCCGTGTACGCAAAAAACTATCATCATCAGCATTGGCTCGAGCGTCGTCTTCTTCCGCAGCTGTCTCGTTGACGCCCCTCGGTTTGCGCTCGTGCTCTTGCTCGGCCCGCGCTCGTGTCCCTGCTCCCGCGTTCGACGCCTGCTTCCACAGCTGGCTGTGTTGCCGCTAATCATTCCAGAGTAGGATTTCACTTCTCTTCTGTCGTCGTAATGGGGAGGCCACGTTTACAAGGGTATGAGCCATTGCTTAAGGGGGTATGAGCCATTCATTGTCTTACGTAACGGACAATTTTTGTTTTGAAGCAATTTAATTTTGAAGAATCGCAAGCGGCAATGGTGGGCAACAGCTGCTAACCACGCCGCCGAGCAAACTCGAGACATCGAAAGCAAGCGACAGCGGCGGACTGCGGGCATACCGTCAGTGACGACGTACGCTCTCTCCTTCGCAGCCGTCGCATCATGGTTAGTTTAGGATGAACCCTAGGACAAGCTTCGCTTAACCCTATTTTCCGGTAGGGGAAGGGTTGGTTTTTTTTTTTTTTTTTTTATGCATCCGCTGACTCGTTCTCATCGTCGTCACTAAATGGTCCGGTTTTAAATGTTCTTCCCGATTTTTCTTTGATAACAGGTGCTATGTTTAAGCGCCTTTTATTTATAAATTGCAACCATTCATCCCTAATTTCCACCGATGATTTTCGACATTCAAAATATATCCTTGCAACACGAGCAAACGCATTTCACAATGCGAGGTCACTTCCGCTGTAGAGTTCCCCGCCCAAATGTTTACCTTCATAGATACGTTTTATCTATAAATGCTTTATCTATAACTATACATCTGCTTTCACTGAAAGGAACCAGAAACTATGGACCATTTTTGTTTTTCTTTCCACCGCCTCTCCTTCCTCAGCAAACTGTTTCTTAAATTTCCGACTAGTAATCTGGGTTTTAGCACTTGCATCAAACAAATTGTTCTGTGGTGCCTATAAATTATGCACAACCCACGGGTCTATTATTATTGCTCTGTAAAATTTCATAGAATCGTCCGGAAGATTCCGTTGCATGGGGTACGGACCGTGGTGTACTTTATTCTTTTTTCTGTGCTTATTAATGAGCCCTCTTAAAAACTTCGTTATGCTTTAGTTAGCTAATCATTCGTTAACGCTTGTTTGCTTTTTTCTTTGTATTTAGTTGGGTGCAGTTTCCGTTAAATCTAGTGTGGTAAATTTCCCTCGTGGGCATGAGCCATGTGTTGAGGCAGCAATTAGAATGGTGGTCTTTACAGTGGCAGAATGCTGCTGAATTCACAAAATGCTGCTGTTCAGAACATCATTTTCAGTTCAGAGCCGAAGGACTCGCTGAAGACTGCTGTCCTTTTCTGTACAGTTGCGTCTTGCATGGGGTTTTATTAAATATTTGTTTCGCAGAGATGAAAAGACTTTTTGTTTTAGTAGAGTGGGCTCTGCTTCCCCATTGGACCACTAGAGCAATGAAGCAAACTAGGGTCGTCGGATTCGGTGACCTTCGTTCGGCCTTGCTCGTGTTGGCTTTTCCAGTGAAGCTGGCACACTTTCGTGGTAAAAAGGGCGCGGCGCCATCTCATGCCATAGCGGAGGGAAGAGTGGGCGAATTCATGAAAGCGGTAGGATGGGCATTCGCGCAGCCACCCTGGCCAAGTATCAACAAACTGAGCGGAGCTCACTGGCCCGGCTCAATGAACCACCTGGTCGACTTAATTTTCCTGCTTGCTGCACTTGGAATATTAATTTAATTATGGAGTTTTACGTGCCAAAACCACGATCTGATTATGAGGCACGCCGTGGTGGGGGACTCCGGAAATTTTGACCACCTGGGGTTCTTTAACGTGCACCTAAATCTAAGACAGTATTCATGTGAAATGCATCACACGTAAAATATGCCTAGCGTGCTATAAAAAAAAAATACAAACAAAGCCTTATAAATATCCAGTTAGAGGGGAAACCTGTTTTTCGTGCGCTGTCAGTGCCTATATTCGCAGGGCCCGCAGCACAGTGAGAAACAAAGTTTTAAAAAATTCGTTGAACCCTCTCAGAGGAATTAGTCAGAACACGAAAATAAAACTTACATTCTAAGAAGCAGTGGCAGCTTAACTGCCCATTCACAAATACAAGTGTACAAATGTGCACAATCCTTTAATTACAGTTTCGTTCGGAGGACGAAGCAATGACGCCGGTAGCAAGCACCTCGGAGGTATCCGACGCGACGGTGAGTGCGCATGTGGCGAAACTGCGTCGTCCGTCGACGCGTGTTCGGCGAGCGCGCTTATCGAGTTACAGCTGAGGGCAAGGATGCGGTGAAAAGCGAGTGAACCTGGCGGGGCGGGCGCGCAGTTTCCCTCCGCCCTTTCCTTTCCAACAGCTCTTCTCGACTTCCCTCCCCCATCCGTGTTGTCCTACCATTCTTCGACAGTCTCCCTTTCAGCTCCCACTGCCTCACATTACTGTATAAGCTCCCTGTAGCTCCCTAAAGGCAGCCTATACAGTAACTCTACACAGAACGGCAAAGTAGCACCACCTCGCCGTAATGCCAGGAAACTTGCATGATGATGATCGCCTGACGCATGTACATAAGATTTCCGATGGTGCTCGGCAGAGAACATTTTCGTGTTAAAAAAATATATTGCTATGTTAGTGGAACTACTACTTAGCTATGAAAATGGGTATCACTAGCGTTACTTGGTTTCTTTCCTTTATTTATACTCCAGACAAAAAGCAAGTTATGAGTGTCTATAATTTCATTTATCCATATATTGCTTTCCTGTCCAGTTAATTCTAAAATCTTATCTGCTTCCTTTAATTAATGAGCCAGAATAGTTGTGGGCCTACTGCAGCCTTATGTGCACTCAAGTGGTCCGGAAAAAGTTTCTTCGAAACATTAAATTTCAATGCACAGCATCATGGAACTTCATGCAAGCCTAATACAACCAAAAAATATTATTGTCCTGGTGGAGCATAAGTGCTGGCAAATGTGAGCCTTTAGCTGCTTACACACTTCAAACTTTGTTACAGAGTGCTATATCAGTCCAGCAGAAACAGTTTGTTGTGACTGGGCTTTAAAATGGCGAACCCCCTCTCCCCCTCCCCAATACAGAAACAGCCCTGTGGAACCAGGGCAGTAGTTCAAGTTTTTGTTCCTGCACACTGCTATGCAATGCCCACACAGCTCAAGGCCTTCGATTCAAGTCTCCCTTCTTGAATTTCCTTATGACAAGTGCTAAACCCATCTTTACCGGACTCTGAGTCATCCTGGAAAGCTACAGCAGAGTCCTGCAACATGTCTCTCTGGGTTACGCTTGAAAAGTGTATCTTCTCCTCCAAGCCCATCAGACAAATAGCACACTCGCTACGTAAACTAGTGACAAAAGATGTATTCCTAGACTCAGCAGAACTGTTCTTATCACTTATTCCAATTAGTCTGCCCTTTTACTGGGTTTAATGCTGCAAGTTATGTCATAAGATACTGCAACTATTGCAAGCAAAATTGTTGAAGCTTTTTTTCTATCGCAGCTTTGGTGGGCATACTCAAGAAGGCCACCACAGTGTTTGGCTCCTTTGCTGTCGTCCACATCTTAACAGTGCTAAATATTTGTAATGCATATAGCTTCTATGGCACTCAGAAGTTACGTATGATTACACTATGAAGGATGACAAATAAAAATAGTCATGATGCAAATGCAAGGTTTTGCACTAGAGTCAATTCACAGCTCATTAGTAAACTGTATCTTTTTTTTTTCTGCCCATGTTTTGGCAACGCTTACCATACAGCACTTAATACAACAACATATACATTTTAGTACTCACCAGACAGACCAGACTCATTACCACATAATAAATATGTTGCAACCACACTATCATGAGGTCATGCACTTGGTTTAGATCAAAATTGCTGATAAAGCCTCAGTTGAAGCAACAGCAGCATCAGTGATATTAACAAACACCTAGATTAAGAATGTTGTGGATTTCAGAAGCACAAGTAGTCAACTTTATCCTGACATATGAGGGCAGATTTCTCCATGTGCACAATGCTTTCCTGTTCGTAAGTGAGGCTAGCCGGCTACAGCTCAGACTCCCTCTTGCTCTACGTACAAATCAAACAGGTGAACAGAAACAACTAGCTGTTAAGTGGGTAAAAAAAAGGCGTCTAGAAGGTTGGTGCGAAACTTGGTTAACCCACACAAAACAGTTTCATTTGCAGTCCAAGTCCATTGATACATAAGTCACAAGATTTCAATAAATTATCATGAAGTTCACAGAACAGGGGTCGCATTCACTGGTAGATGCAAGAACATACGAAAATATTATGGCCTGAAGACATCCGAACGCAGCATTTTTACCATCAACAGCACATGTTAGCACGAAAAAGCAGTAAAGGTCACTCATGATATGTATACAGTTACGCAGCGTCCTTGAACTCCTCAAGCACACTGAAGTGCATTTCCAACGATGGAAGGTCATCTTCATGGTAGATTTTTCGTGTCACATCAACCCCCAGTTTTTTCAGAGTCTCTCTAAACACTTTCTCTTCTTTGCCTATCCAGGGCCTTGAGCTGCACAGCACTTGGTATGGTGTCACATGGATATACACTTTGATATCGCACGGTCGAAACGATTTCAAGATAACCTCCTTGGTTACCCACGTATTAGATCCACCGGAGTGGCCGCCATCCAACCAGTACATCGCTTTTATTCTACGGACGAGCGCAATGACATCATCATCAGGCTGGACCTCTAGTGCTTTGATGGCATAGAGAAACTGGTTGAGTACAATACAACCTTTGCTGAATCCAATTAGCACCAGTGGAAGCTCCAGTACGCCTGTGGCAATAGGGCCATACCTTGCCTTGTTTGTTTTGTCCCTCAGCCTTGAGGACAAGCTGTTGAGAAGAGCAAGTAGGTGCTCCAATGCTGTAATGCTGAATTCATGAGTTGGTGCCCCCATGTCGTTGCCCTCAACAAAGTTGTCATAGCAGCTGAATGTGAGGTACTGAAGCCTGTTTGGCCTTACAACGATGCAGTGGGCACTGGGAAAGTGCTTTGCCATTAATGTGGCCATGTTGTCAAGGTTCCACTGGACGTATCGCCTGTTATCACGATGCTTCATCATCGCCTCTGGGAAGTCCTGCAGGTATGTTTAGAAGGCACATTATGCAAATGATTCAATTACGAAATGCTACACTAGGAAATGACTACACGATACTACTGGTTTTACGTTTCTGGCTAAATATACTCCATTGAAATTAAAAATAGGCGTCAGCGCCAACAACTCCTAATGTCAAGGCGATGCAGCGACCCCACACTGAGCTGGGACACGGTTCTCATTGTGAAGGGTTCTG
The DNA here is from genome assembly GCF_013339745.2 of Dermacentor silvarum. NCBI lineage: Eukaryota > Metazoa > Arthropoda > Arachnida > Ixodida > Ixodidae > Dermacentor > Dermacentor silvarum. Next base: position 155,270,971 of record NC_051155.1, on the reverse strand, counting down.
CTGACGCTTCAGGATTCTTCCGGCCCCGATTCATTACAGGCAGCTTACACTAGATGAACGTCTTGGACTATTGGACGCGAGTTTCGTAAGCTCACACGCACGCTCGATCACACTATAACGCAACTTCAGGTCATCGTAAAATTGGATGCAATTTTGTACACTCTGAAATAGGTTCACCTAGATCACTAGAAAGCTAGCGACAACCGCACAACGTACCGCCGAAAAGTGGGTCAGGCTTCACACATGTGCAAGTCAGTAAAAAATGCACTGAAAGACGCAAAAGTGCAAAGTAAATGAAACGCCAGTATCGCTGCATTACAAACTTTACCTGTATGTCGCCGCCAAAGAAAACCACAACTTGATTTCCGTCTCCCGCCTTCTCTGGTGACCTTAGTACCAGATCATTAAACTTCCCCGTCGAGCCTTCTACTTTTTGAAACCTTTCAGAGGTAGATCGTTCGCAAGTGTCCGTTGTTCCCGACATAGTAAGGGCGCTAAACGATTGGGAAAGGGACTTGCTGAATAAACTGGCCAGCAGCCACAGTGAACGTGTGCTCATATCAAAACTTTGAACCAATGACCAGCGACTGCGCTTTACTTAAGTTACATCCCTACGCTGGCCATCTAAAGATATCACGAGAAGTGTCGGCTCTATACTTTTAAGCCAGTCCATCAAAGCGGTTCGGGAGGGCAAGAGCAGGCTAACTATTTCTTCGTATTACGCCGAACCAGCTGAATACGGACATGTAGATGAACACACGCACATGGGTGCTTCCATTTTAGAAGACTGGTCACGATGGCGATGGATTCTCTGATCGTACAAACAAGTCCGAAACCTAGATCGAACGAGAGTACCGCTCCTGGGACTACCACACCTTGGAAACCTTGGAAGATTAGCACATGAAAGAGAGAAAAATACAGCACGGAGCATATAAATTCCAGCAGTTTTGCTGGCGCTAGCCCAAAACCACCCTGCCAAGGCACTGCTCAAGAGATGAAGTGTCGAGCAGTGGAAGGCGGAAAATTTAATCCATCAACCGTAGATTTAATCCAAAATATTCGTGTTTCATCTGCTTAACGCCTGCTCATAAGACGCACAATTTTCACTGTGCTCGAAAATGCACCACGCACACACGAGTATGATGACATGTGGGACAAAAACAGGGATGAATAGGATAAAGTACATCTCAAGTGAAGGAAAGCAAGGAAAACTGGAAGTCAGAAAATGAAGTGCGAAAGAGCATCCCAAAATTAAGATTAAATCTCAAATTAAGATTAAGTTTTTTGTAAAATTCGAGAAATAAACATAATTGAAACCGCCTGCTTCTTGGCCAATCCCCCGTAGTGGGTATGCGCCAGAGTTTGGGAAACAAGACAAGCATCCCAAGCTGCTTTGCTGCTGGCATGGTGTAGGCGAGGATGCTTCTCTAACTGAACACACGTAGTCATGCAACGTGCCAAGTTCTGTTTGTATCATACATTCTGAATCTCTGATCTGGTAGCATATAGTTTACGAGGCTAATAGTTGGCAAGGGCATCCAGAGAACAAGAGCCTTTTAGAAAATGAGACACCAGCCATCGAAGACATGCAAACAAAAGTTAGGAAGAAAGATTATGCTTAAGATGCTAATGTATGTTGACTTGCTTCTTGGCGGCTGTCTATATATCATCATATCGCGGGCTTGAAAAGGTCGCTTAACACTAGGTTTGATGGCAGGTTAACCTCAAGCCAGCATATGACTCCTAAAGCTAGTCACATGAAGTAACACTACCTGGAAATGGCGATCAACGGTGATTTAACACGGAATGACTCTGCATGCAGCAACTTCTTGACAAGGGATCTCTTTATATATATAGTCAGGACCTTTACAAAGACAAGCCCATCTTCCGGTTGATGTCCGTCCTGCTTCAATATCTAGAAGTAGGACCTATGAACAAAGATTTTGCCGATACAGTTACAAACCACTTTGTATGTTTTGTTACTCTTGCATTTCTACAATTACTCAATTATAGTGTTAGATATGTCAACTCTAGAAAGGCTTACCAGCCTGTTCACGTGAATGTGCTTGCCTTTCCCCGGGGAAGCCTGACGATAGCGATCAAAGGAAAGCCGACACGAATTGTATTGTCAACATCTGGCATTGCAGCGCTGTACCTGCATATCAGTCTTGAAACCTCTTGCCTCTGTACTGACTACGTCTTAATGTCATTTGCTTGTGCTGTATTGCACATTTATTTCTGCCAAGTGAACACACTGCATTAACTCAGATCAATGGGTGAAAGGTGGAAGTTTTGAAGATACTTTATGCAAGTTTTACGTGTTCAAGGGCCTCAACGATCTATTATCCATATGAAGTGATTGGCAAGTTGAGAGATGCAGTTACCCTATATTCAGGTCACATCACTGTTGAAACATAAATTATTGCGTATGGTGAGGCAGCAAATAACGATACCGAGAGCCTCTCTGTAGAGCATTTGTAGTGCCTGTTGCAGCTTTTGGCAATGTTGAGCTACAGATGTGTGCATTACCCATGAAGTGAGCAACACTATTTCATAATTTGGGCATCCTTCTGTTCTACACTTGTGTAGTAACTCTACTGTCCTGGTCAGTACTTAAGCCTTCATTGGCAGTTGTAGTGGGAATGAGAACAATGGGTCTGTTGGTTCAGTCATTTACTTAGGGCACCTGATCTCTACCACAGTCATACTTGGGTAGCGCATGTGTGCCGATGGCATACATGTACAGACTGAGCCTAGCAGACCACATGTACACCCCATGGGGCTGCATGCGGCTGCATACAAGTTTGTAAGTACTTTGAGAATGAGTACATGCAGCAAGACTCTCTTTCCACATGGTCCATCTAGTGCAATACTGGCAAACACACACACAAAAAAATGAGACACAGAGGTGTTCCTAATAGTTTTATTTTTTTTTTCACTGTTCTTGCAAGAGTGCATACCTTGAACACAGCACCAGCCAGCAAATGTACAAATATTTATATGTCCTTTGGCGGCGTCGCACCAGCAGTCACTCGTTATGCTCACACAGTATCTTCTGTACTTCTAGGCTGTCAGCAGGAGCATTCGTAAACAAGCAGCCAACAAAGGCATTACTACCCCACAAATGATGAGTGATCACTTTGCAACATCCAAGGTCTTCAATGGTGAATCCAAAGTGCCTATAACGCTCATCAGTTTCCAGAAGTGTTGCGTTGGTGTAAGGTCCCAGTGACTGCGCAAAGAACAACAAAATAGAAACAAAAACGCAGTGATTAGGATACGTAACATATACAAATTAACCACTTGCATTTATCCAGCTTAAGACATCCGAAAGCTTCACAAACTTAAAAATTACTTCAATGACTGTTCTAGCCACATCGCGAAAGCGCGGCCAGACCTTCCTTTCTAGAGGGGGAACAAGCCTTCCTTTCTTTTATTTATTTCTGTTTCACTGTTATTTATTTCAGTTCAATCTCAAGCTGTAGCTCTCTCTAAGAAAGCGACAATCTGGTCTTAAGTCACCTTCCCTCGTAAAAACACTGCAATGGCGGAAGGAGGATGGAAAGAATGAATGAACCCAGCACTTGTGTTTGTTCTTTCCTTCTTTCCGTCTTTCGTCCACTATTGCGTTGTTTTTAAAATACTGGATTACCAACTAGCCCGGCCACACACATTGCTTCCCTCATTTGCCAGGGGACCGCTGGAAGACGAGATCGCCAGTCATGTGGTGCCATAGTCCATTCACCGACAATGATTGTCTTGCTTTGCTTTCGAGGGACAGGAGCCTTCCTCCTCTTCAGATCGAGCACCCCAGTGCAGTGAGGTGTTGCACATGAAGAGGCAACCACAGGCCTATCCACGCAGGGAAAAGGCTACTTCGACTCTACCTGGAGGTGTGCAGGGAGCAACTGGATGAGAACATGCAGGGCGCAGCTGCCATCAACACCACTGCCTCGTGATGTCCCCACTTGTGGCATGTTGATATAGAACAATGTTCTGCAGTGTCGAGACCTCTGGTAATTTGGGTCGGCCGCAACCACAATAGCTCTTCTGATACCAGAAAGTGTTCACAATGGGGCTGCATATTTGAGCCCGGTGACGTGGGTCAGCGACTGGTACTGCGGGGCCAACATATAATCACGACAGCACCTACTCCTGTGTTCAGAGCAGGGGTAATGTTTCCACTTCCACGAAAGCACACACAGAGAAACAAATTTAGTTTACATAATCATTTCATCATAAGAGCTAGGAACAAAATAACTGACACACCAGGACACACAATGCGAAAAACGACGAGCCTACACTAAAAAACAACATGCTGTCATCGATGCTGAGCAAAACTGTGCAAGATAACAAACATTAAAGGGACACCAAATAGAAACACCAAATCAGATTGGCCTCATAAGATATTTCAAAAATCAGTTTCCTTCAATTTAGTGGCAATAAATGTATAATCAGAATACAAAATGAATAACACAGTTCCATTTATTAAATTTAGCGCCGTAACCGTAGCACTGGTACCTCAGCATAATGTCACGAACTTGAACATACTTTTTCATATTTGTGCCATTGTAGCTAAGTAAAAGTCTGATATTTGCAAAGTTCAGTCTTTGGTTCTTCTAGAATACAATTTAATCTAACTTTACCGATGAACCATAACCTAGGCCAAAGCAGTCGCCAAAATCCGTGACGTCCCGCCGAGCTAGTGCAGGAACTACGTAGTACCAGCCTTTCGCTATTGCGTATTTTCTGGCTTACCAGGCCTCTTCGCATGGTATGGGTGTTTTTTTTTCTTGGTATTGAGATGGGTAATTTACCAATGTAGCCGAAATTATTTTTCTCTTGAAAGTGTCCTTAAGGCAGGATTGTTTTCGCAAGCTTGATCGACTGGAAATTCCGATTTTGTTTCACGAGCACATAATGTTCTTCATTCCACCACTTATATGACTTCTAGAAAGGCTAAGGGCAAGGCCACTTGCTCATACTCATTCAACTTCTTTACTACAAGCTTTGTCAAAGACATCGTGACAAAGAGCATGAACCATGGCGCGGCACCAGATCACTGTGCGCACGTTATAAAACCTGATGCTAAGCTCAACAACCTTAAATTCACTTGAAAATTTAGTCGTACGGTGCAATAAAGTTGCAAGCAAGCCTCAGGAATAAGTAGCGGACACTGCTTACTATTTAGTCTACATCCCATCACACCCCTCAATGTGTACAGCTACTGCACTGATCATGCAGTCACAGAGCCAGCATGGCCACCTAACCCATTGTAGCCTCACAGGTGGTGCGTAAAAATAGGATTGAATTGGATTCTGTCAGCCGTCACAACGGCTGTCTTATTGCTGTAATGCTATGAATGAATGCACCAATGAATGCAGTACTGCCACGCTTTTTGTACTGTATTGTGTAGTAGCTTAACTTTCACACCCCTGAAATTATGTAGTGGTGCAGCAATGGCTCAATTGAGGTAAAAAATACTTTTTCGGAGCAGCACAGAGCAACAAAATCCAGTTGATATAGATTGGCGCAATTGGCCAGCATTCCCACCGATGAAGTAGGTCAGGGTCCCACTTCAGCCCCAATGACACCCAAGACAACAGATGCTAGGACCATGCTCAGCTCAGTGCTTATGTCCATAACCATGGGCAGCACTAGCTCGTCAACTGGGTCCATGAACATTCCGAGTGTCACGGTCACACTGCCAATGAATATGCATTCACAACATGTACCTCAGTTCTTTGCGAGACTTTAAAAATTGTCCTGAGAATTTTTAGTGTTTCTCATATCTCTGTTTACTGTTGATGTGTTGTGGTGTTATTAGACTTGTATTTCTATATGGCTGATGGCTATGTCATGAGGTGTTACAAACTGAATCCAGCTGCATTTCGTAAAATCTTTAAAATGGCTTTTGGTAAAATTTTCTTTTATAAGAATTTCTAGGCTGTGTGCTAAAAGAAAATCAGGCATTTAGTAGCCAGTTTCTTATATGTGTACACTGATAGGATGATGGTACCTTCCATCAATGCAAGAAGTGTTTAGCGCAACTTACTGGCCTTCCACTACACGGATCGATGAAGTCAGCCCAGTAGCCAGCCTCTTGCAGGGCTCTGCATATCTTCCGGGCCGTCATCACAAACTGTAGATATAGAAAAGTCAGTAAACACTAAGTAATAAAGCTTGCCAAGTCTATGAAAATACAAAACAAAAAGCATTTCAAGGCATGATTTTGTGAATCTGAATTATCACATTGACACAAATGCAAGTTTTCCCCTAGCAACTGCCAGCCTCAGAGTGCAATTCACATTATACAACCTTTAACAATAAAGATGATGAATGATGCAGCCACACCTGCTTTCACAACTATGCACAAACAGCGCATTTCATACAAAACAATCCAAGCAATTCAAGCCATAGCTTGGATTGTTTTGTGCACGTTTCGTGTGAAATGTCAAAGCATTTCAGTCATTCACTGGCCTTGTCTCAGAGGCTGTATTTAGAACTGTGCTATACTTATAAAATGATGTGCGACATGCACACACAGGAGCAACAAACACACCCCCATAATGAATAGATAAGGTTCCAGAAAGGCCACCGGGCACACCTACTTTCATGTGAATGTATACCCTGGCATAACCGAATGCACTAAGCTTGACCACCAAGCACCTGATCTTGACTGACGGTCACCTCAAGACATCACAGAATATTATGTAAGCAGGCTTCCCCACATACTTTGTGTGCAAGTGGCACAACACTGCTTCTACCTATGGGGACCCAATTCTTCTTGTAAGCGCATGGGTAATGAGATACTAAGCAAAGGAGCATTCAGAATGTTCCAACAAGTATTTGTGCATGTCATAAGCAGCGGCTGCTGTATGCAGCATGTAGTTACAATTATAATAATGTAATCTTTCTCCTTAAAGCATCAGAGGTTTTAACAAAGCCTACACATTAAAGGTGTAATTAAAGTACGGTAAATTATTTATTGTATTGGACCATTGTTCAACATTCCTAGCTGATCTTGTTTCCTGAATGCTACACCACCAACACACTGTCCCATAGTTTCTAATGTACAGCTGTTGCCACCAGTAGCACTACTGTCCTGTGCTTATTCTAGATCTTTCATTGTGAATATGACATGGAAAGCATAACAAATGAAGCTCACAGTAACACTATTTCTGCCAAAATGTGCAACATATTCCATTAGAGGCCCTTCTGTTGGCGCAATGCAACTGCAACAGAAACAGTTAACTTGCAGCTTCTTGCATCGAGTTCAGGACAACGCACGAGACACGAGACCACACCAAAGCACAATCAAAAGGACATTCAAAAACAAGCAGAGTTTCATATGAATGCTGCTCCACTGCACAGCTGCTCTGCACTGCTGGGCATGACCCCACCTGTACCGAGCTTACTGCTGCATGTATTTCAGCAAGAATGCCATGAGGAAATACATGCCAAGCAAGCTCTCCTTCCCTGGAGAAATTAAATTATTGAGGATGATAGCCCAAGCTATGAAAAAAATCTGCACTGACCTTTACGTGGAAAACACATGCATGCTTAAAATTTACCTTGGAAAACATACTTTTTTGCTCCAATGTGCTATCTTTACCATTCACAGTTGCCAACCATTTACTTCGCACACCTCCGCAGCATGGCCTTGCTTACTTTGCTTACCTGATGACATGCTAATTCAGCCTCCATTATGAGCAGTAAGAGCCATATCGCACGGCATGGCATCAATGAATTAAAGCTGACAAGCCAGGGAAATTCCTTGTGTGCTCCTCGTGATAAAAAAAGGTGTATTTAATATTATAGTGTAACAGCCAAGAGACATTACAGAGAGAAGCAGGTACCAGCAGTTGACAGTGGGTGCAGCAAGTCTCATCAGAGTGGCTTCTCTGTGCAACTCAGCTTACAATCATTACAACTGCTTCAAGGGGACACACTTGTGTTCAAGGTGGGACACAAACTCAGAACCAAAGTTTTATTGAAATTGGAGAGCCTTATTAGAGCAACCAATCAAAACTTCAAGTGAATTTATTATCATACAAAATTCTTGAGGAATCCGACTTCCGAAAAGGGTGCAAGTCACTTGGGTTAGTCACAAAAAATATTAC